>NW_008825428.1:687777-692172 GCF_000699105.1 Pygoscelis adeliae
ACCAGTTAAAGTGCCAATGGTTATATTCTTTCACTGTTGTTATAACAAAACAAAACAAACAAACAAACAAGCAAACAAAAAGAGAATGTGAGCTATATCAAAAGAAAATTTCAAAATATTTGAGACAAAAAGTTTGTCTGCAAGTTAGAAGAACAAGTGAGCTCCCTCCACACCTTGACTGTTTTATGCACTTTGTCTCAGAAGCAGGAAAGATTTTTGTTTCAGTTAAAATCAGTATGATATTTTTGAATGGCCATTGACTTGGCTGACTACAAATTTAAGAAGAAACCTTACTGCCCTCTTTGTAAAAGACAATGACTCATCCTTCCAGCTTCTCCCCAAGTCAGCTGTCAAGCACTGACTGCAGGAACACAGGTACAGAGTAATTCTTGATATTGTTCAAGGTCTGGAGAAACCAAGGAACTTCATGAAAACTTCACCAAGTTTTAAAATGTGATGAAATTGAGGCAACTCTGGAGCACCTTTGCTGGAAGTGAGTTTGGCAGCAGAGAACCTTTCATCCCCAGCAAGCTGGTTTACAACTTATCTTTGAAAAAGAAAGAAGCAGGTTACAGTGAACTGAATGGGCTCTACAATCACCAAGTATATATTTTTAAGATGTCAGTGGTAACCTTGAAGTGCCAGAATGTGATTATGAGCCAATCATGAATGCAAGAACAGCAAAATGTTTCCTAACTGACCTTTCCTACTTACAGCTGAGCAATAAACATCCTTGGGAGAAAGAATATATTTTATTGTTGATCAAACATGTAGTTTGTTACACATTATATTGTGCAATGGATTGTATTGTTGATATATTTCTCAGTGTATCTATATATCCACATCAGTTAATATATCAGTGTATGTATATACTATAGATATGGCTGAACACAGGGAATTTTGAACTAGTGCAGTTCCACTATCACGTTCTAAGTAAAAAAAAAACTAAAATTAAATGAAAGCATACATGACTACATTAAACAAGATAACTGTCTCCAAAAAATGTATCCTCCAGCTGTCAACATGTTAAGTTTTCATACATGAATAACAGCATCTCTATACAACTCAGCTAGTCAGGTATGCAGTGATGGGTTGGACTTTTCTGAGATGAAAGCTGCACCTCTGAACACAGAGCAAATTACTGATTTCACAGATTTTACAGTTTTTATGACAATTTACCGATAAGCTGATAGCTGTAGAATTAAGATGTGTGGTATTACAAAAAAAAAAAACAACAAAACAAACATGCAATATCTAGAACCATACTCAGCCTTCTAACACATCTACATGCCTAAGTTCACCCTCTGGATAGTATTTGAAGGTAGGAAAAAAGATAAAATACACCATTGATATGTGCAACTGATTAAAAACATATCACTGAGGAAACCATGATTTTCAACTTTTGAACACAGTATTTTCTTAAAATGGCTAACAGGATGTCTGTCAAAATAGCAAGCATAAAAGTTTTGCCTGAGGTAGGATATATCTTTCCAGGAGGAACATATCCCATGCTTAATTAAACAAGTGATGCACAGAGGAAATAAAAGCTCAGTATCAGAACTGCTATTACACATGGTCACTCAGGCCACTATCAGAAAAAATTAAATAAGCATAGTTTTATGAAATCTCTTTTTCCTATTTCTTTTCATGGGGGTAAAAAAAAAAGGAAATATTCACAGTTATATTCCTGTTATACCTACACATAGGATAACACATTTAAAGAAAACCCCTCCCTGTAACTGCCAGTGAAATGCTGCATCTGAGCAATAGTACTACCCATAACTTCAGGTGTTAGTTTAAGACAATGTGAATATCCCTTAAAAGTCACTGCACGTTTTGAAAAATGTCACTGCGTATCTGCACCTCACTGAGCATTGTATAAGTCCTGTCTCAGAAGATATGACTTTAGGGGCAACATAGCTGGAAATATTCAGAATCTGCCACTTTTTCTCAAAATCTCCAGAGAAAAGATAGCTCTGCTTTTGTTTTGCATAGGAGGAGGAAAAATTCCCAAGTTTCAAGCTGTTACTTGGAATATATCGCTATATTTTTAGGGCAAAAAATAGAAAAATTCATTATTGGTAAATTTTCCTGTCTAAATAAGCCTCCTCTCATGTATGCTTGATCTATTCAATTTAGCAGCAGCTGCTACAAAATGAAAGTAAAACCAGCCTTCTGCAATTTCTATAAGTGCTTTAACCAGCAAAGTATTAAGTATCTGCTTATATCAACAAATACCAAATCAAATTACACAGAGCAATATTACAGCTAAGTATTTCAAAATAAATGAATTTTGATCTCTTTTTGGTACGTTGGAAAAGGTGCCAGAATTGTATGCGTAAAAAAAAAGATCAAATTTGCAAATTCCCTTTCTAGAAGTACTTCTGTACTTACCCACTGACAGGAGAAAAATACTGTGCTTTATGTGACCTATCACAAGTAAGTCCTGCTGGTTCAGTCAGCTCCTGCAGTCTGATTATATATGTCACTGAGGGATAGATTGTGAACTGTTTCTTTCCTCTGTTAAGCAATAGGCTGTATCAAAACACCTCCAACACAATGATTTAGTTTGCATAGTCTCTGAAGAAACCATGAGCTTGGAAAAGAATTTAATAAAGATTACTTTGATAAAGACAGCCTCATCAAGTAAATCCTTACAATGAATTGTTTCCTCCACTACAGAAAAATAAGGGTTTCTGGTTTTTATCTTAACGTTAGAATATAGATGAGATTATACTACTGTTCTTGAAGCACTGCAATATCTCAGTTGACAGTGGCACTAGAAACTACCATCCATTCAATCAGGATAAGATTTGCAAATACAAGGTTGAAGAGATTAGCTTACAGTTAATTACCAATTTTAAAAGTTCTCAATGAACAAAAGGAATGCTTCTCAAGTGCACTGCAATGCTGTTTTCCCTGTAAAATGACAGAAGCCATCTGAGAATGAATGACATCACTAAATACACCTCATTTTCACCTGTAATTTAAACAAAATCAAAAAACTGAAAAGGTCATCCCAAGAGACGATAGTTGAAGTGTAAGCTGACTATTCAGTGTCACCAATAGAGGACTAGTGGCTACATATAAGAAAGAAAGGTCAGCCAGGGAAAAGACATTAAATGCAAGTTTAAAACATTTAATCCTAGAACAGGTTCCTGCACAAACTCTGAAAGGAATCTAAGAACAGATTTGTTGCTAGCTATATGCCTCTTGTGTATCATTTTACTGCTTAGCAACAATTAGTGCAGATATTGTGATCTTCAGTTTTTGTCAAAGCAACCCCAAACATAACCATTTTAAGTATGAAATTTTCATAATAAAGAGAAAAACATGTCTGAAATCCAAAGTATTTCTATGTAGGCAGAATTTCTAGGATGAAAAACATTAATTCGGAAGAACTTATCCTTGCAGTTTGCTGGCAACCAAGGTCACTACTCAATGTATCCTAGAGTCCTTTCTCAATATAAATAGATAATAGCTGGACACAGGCTATTTTCCTCCAGCAGTTGGCCACATACGTACTTTGCTAATCCAGAGATAACACAATAATGCAGTTTGTAAATTACTCTCAGAAACAGAGAGCTTTGTAGCTTTTGTCAAAACAGGGCAGGAAAATGAAAAGTTATGTGTATTTTTATAGAGAAACTGTAAAAGGAGTGGATGTGGAATGTTCAGTATATGCTGCTGACACTAATTGCAGGAGAAAGTTTTGGACTCTGGCCATTGAGAACATCTTTGAATGAACTACTTCCATTAATCAGTTGTAAGAACTAGTATGTGAATTACTATGGAAACTTAAAATGCTGCTTCTCTATTTTTAGTATTTTCAAAACAAAACTTCAACAATATCTATCCTTTTCTGTTTTATACAGCAAATTAAAGGAATTTTCTTTTTTAATATTTCATTTGGCACGAAAATTTTAAGGCAACCATGACAACAGTGTCAGTAGCAATACTCAACTGAGTGACAAAAAGGACAATATGTAAGCGATGGAATGTGAGCCTTTAAGGGAGCAGCATGTTCTGACCCAGTATAGCTTTGATGAGCACTCTCTGACTTGTGCCTTCTTTCATTTATGACAAAAGTCCTTATTCCCAAAGGTGCTCCGTGTAATCGAGCTTTCAGCGACGTGGGATGAGTCAGTGATATGCACGGCAGCTATTCAAATCTATTTAGATAAGAAAGAACACACTGCTATAAACCAGAATTTTTTACTCACACTCTTGATATAAGCCATTATGGACTGAAGAATTTGATGCAGTAATAGTTGCAATATTTGAGCAAATTCAGATTGGTAAGCAGTTTTATTAATCATAGAAC
The DNA here is from genome assembly GCF_000699105.1 of Pygoscelis adeliae. Classification (NCBI taxonomy): domain Eukaryota; kingdom Metazoa; phylum Chordata; class Aves; order Sphenisciformes; family Spheniscidae; genus Pygoscelis; species Pygoscelis adeliae. Next base: position 692,102 of record NW_008825428.1, read on the forward strand.
CATAGAATCATTAAGGTTGGAAAAGACCTCTAAGATCATCGAGTCCAACCGTCAACCCAACACCACCATGC
>NW_008825428.1:693127-693352 GCF_000699105.1 Pygoscelis adeliae
AGAACACCTGTCTAAGCCGTGAGCCGCCAGCTTCTCTAGGAGAATGCTGTGGGAGACGGTGTCAAAGGCCTTACTGAAGTCCAGGTAGACCAGGTAGCCTTTCCCTCATCCACTAGGCAGGTCACCTGGTCATAGAAGGAGATCAGGTTGGTCAAGCAGGACCTGCCTCTCATGAACCCGTGCTGGCTGGGCCTGATGCCCTGGTTGTCCCGCACATGCCTTGTG
>NW_008825428.1:693566-698951 GCF_000699105.1 Pygoscelis adeliae
TCCTCCGCCAGCTCCCTCAGCACTCTCAGGTGGATCCCATCCGGCCCCATAGACTTGTGAGCATCCAGGTGGCGTAGCAGGTCGTTGACTGCTTCCTCTTGGATTATGGGGGGTACATCCTGCTCACCATCCCTGTCTTCCAGCTCAGGGGGTTGAGATTAATATTAATTAAATTTTTAAAATATACTGTGCTCTATCAGAAATACACTTAATAGTCATACTTCCAAGTCTCAGAAGAGTAGACATTTAAAAGAGGTTCCTATTAATGCTTGCATATGTTCAAGCTGGAAAGGACAAGACAAAGACCCTTTTGAGGCTTTTAGCATTTTTACTTTTGACTACTTTGAAATGCAAGGTTTCAGTATCACCATGGGATAATGAAGTACACCAACACAATTCTATTAAATTTCAAAGAAATTTCTAATTTTGTTTTAAATTAGGCATAGGACAAATATGTCCAGCTTAATAATTTTCTTCAAACTCATTCAGCCACTAAACGAGTGGCAACACATCAGCTAAGACTGATTGTTCATTAATGTGGAAATAGCTTGTATAGTACATGATTCTTCTACATTTAGGGAATGCTTGAGAAAAAAAAACATTTTTCGTCACCCAGCTCGTCCAAGCTCTGCAAATACAGGAACAGTAGTTTCGTGCTACCAAGATAATGGAACTGGATGATCTGATATAAAAGAAGAAAATATTCTGCAGGAGAGCAGAAAGACCTAAGGACTATGAAGTCCTTGTTGTCAGTTGCACACAAACATACCCATCCCTATTGAGTACAATCTCTTCGGCTTTTGAACAAGAGCAGTCTCCTTCTCCTCTACACAGACAAAAATGGGTAATGCACCAGCACTCACACAGACTGACACCAGATGTGACTTTCAGCTGCCCTGAAACAATTTGAGTTGACTGAGATCACTGCTAACTAGAAGGTCAATTAAGGAATTAATATATGTCCAACTTCTGGCCTACAACAAAACCAAAATAAAATAAAGGCACACCTAAGAATTGTATTACGGTTACTAGCCATTCTGCTCGAGGCACTTGCTGAACACAAGAATACCCTATATTCCCTAGAAATATTCCTATGTCAAAGGGAAATTTCCTACTTTTCATAAGGGAAACCCAAAGCTTTAGAACATAAGAATAATATTTCTGGTCAGGGAAAGACTATGGCCATGCTTTTTATGAATATTTTCTCATCATATTTTACTAGCTTATATTTGATTGCAGGGTTACACGACTTCTGGTATGTTCATAGCATGTGCAGAGATGAAAATAATTAATGCTGAGCAATCACTGTATTCCTACAGCCTATTGTATTTTATGAAAATAGAAAATTTTCTAGGAACAAGCTGCTCACATTCAGAGAGAAAATCACAGAATTTCATCTTCAGTTTGTATACAGGGTACTGTACAAAGGGCTGATATTTTTCTCACATTTTAATGAATTTTCTGAAATGATTCCAGCATTTTTTTATGCCATCCTGCAGTTGAATGCAGGCCATTACTTCAGAGAAAGCCTCTGGAGTTTAGATTACAGTTCCTTCATACAATTAAAAAAAAAAAGAATAAAAGAAAAAAAAAACAAATAGCTATTACTATAGTCAAAGGGGTTTCTCCAGCTTTTATTTGACCATTCTTCAACTCTTTCTTTCAGCTAAAATTACAGTATTGCTAGACTAATTTGAAGACCTCCCCCTCTTCTACTCTCACCTGATATAAGCACTAAGGACAATAGGCAAGATGAGTCAGAGCAGTTTTCTGCTTTCTTGGTGCAGGAGTGATTTTCTGTGGGAGTGTGCATTTATGCATGAGAAAGGGAGAAATGACCCCAGAAAAGAAGGAGGATGATAAAAGGGAATAAGCTACATCAAAATGGCATCACAAAATATCAGCTGTAAGAGAGAATTTGCAGAAGAAAGTGAAATGTGGGTGATGTTATCCAGGCTTATTTATACATAACAAAGCCTATAAATATGCAGTTCAAATCTTGTATTTAGTTACAAAACGTGGAACTCCCATATGAACCCAATAAAAATATGGGTGAGGGGCCAAATCCACCAAAGGAGGAAAGCACAGAGGCTTTAATTCTCTAGTGAACTCCAGTAAAGTACAATATTAAAAAAAAAAAAAAAGACAGCGTGACTGCCAGCATTCATGGCTCTGCACTTTTAGACACTGAAGATAGTCAGTACTCCACACAGCAGAGCATGGGACAAAGTTCCCTCAGCAACTAGAGCTGTGATAGCTGGAACCAGACACAATACAGACACAGAAAGATAACACAACACAGCCCAGTGAAAGGCTACATTTGGTTAATTAGCCCTCCAAAGAGAGCAGTTCTTTGTTGTATGCTTCAGTAAGGTACTCTTCTTTTTTTTTTTTTTTTTTTCCTACTCAGCTGTCTAAAAGTCATAATTATTTTCTCATATTTAGTTCAAAGCATAGGTCAAGACATTCTTTTTCAGTTGAGCAAGCAGGTCTGAGCAAGCAGGTCTGAGCAGGCCAGGCAAGTTAGTACACTGGAAAAGGAGACCTCTTTTTTTCTAAGCCAATTAATTTTGCTGAAGGTAGCAGGGAGGGAAGAAAGGGTGGGGATTCAGGACAGGTGGCAGATGTAGAGAGTATCACAGTAGAAATGCAGTTGGACACATGACACATTTTAAAAACCAGAAACACCAAATCACGCATAAACCCTTATTCAGTTAGAATAAATTTACAGCTAATTGGGTGAGCACATCCAAGTGCTTCAAAGCACTTGTGAATAATTGTTCTTAGCTTTTCTCTCAGTCAGAGGCTTTTTAATGTTTAAGAACGTGAAGTCCATTTTTCTTGTAAGACATACCATGATTTCTTTTTACAATGTATCCATGTTGCAATGTGATATGTTTGCTTTTAATTTTTAGCACTGAATCCATATTTTGTTTATGTAAGTCCCAAATTTCTTTCAAATTATTTCCAACTCATTTGGATCCACTGTGAGCTCTCTCTATTTTGTTCTTTCTATCATTTCTTATATTTGCTCTTTCAGCTTCACAGAATTTCACCTTGTCTTTCTACTGTATCTGGAAGGGCAACCTATAAGGGCATAGCACTCTCCTTTGTTTTGCTTTGTTTTTTCCTTTGCAAGAAATATCCAAAATATACATTTGCATTGAAAAAAAAAAAAGATTTAAATAATTATTGCCTATTTAACCAATAAAAGTATATTCTTGTAGATGATTCACAAAGAAGTAATAAATAATATCCACTCCTTAAAGTATGACAAAAGGACATCACATTTTGAGACAGTGTCACCATGTTATGTTGTCCTTTGGATGAAAGGACAAACTTTGGCTGGGATAAAGTGAGGCGAGGTGGAGAAAGAAAGAGGATACCTTCTTTCTTCCAGATGTATCATCATGTTCCACCTTATCTTTCAGATATAATTACCCTCAGGTGCAAATAAGGGAATATTTCATTGCATGCTCACTGAAAGCTTTTTCATTTATGAGGAGCACTGGCTAAACTCTGAGTGAGAACTATTCTGAATAAGATGAGCAGAAGTTACCTCACACTGTAGTTCAAGAGGGAATTATGAGAATACATCAGGAACTGGACATTCAAAGCATGTGTTTTTGATAACATCCTATGACATCTCCTGGAACTAAGCATTGATGTTTCTTGAGATTCTTGGTATTTCATATTTGGCAGATAATGTAATCTGATGTATAAGACGTAAGATACTCTGAGGTGGAATAGGTTTATCCAGAATTCTGCCTGAACATATCCTGTTATATGATATGTGTTAGCATTTATACACTCTTATTTACTTATGTCACCTGACAGTTTAAGTCTTGATTGAGTAACTGCTGGAGGGAAGGCTGATGGAACAATACTCTTCGTATTTCCTTTCCTTCAAATGAAAATATTTGATATTTCATAATCTGCTATTTATTTTGAGAAATCTATAAGCAGGAAAAATAATATCAAATTTATGATATAGGTATATAATACATACACATATGTATACAAAACTTACATGAAATCTTCCTGATTGGATATGAATTTTTAGCCATGGGAAAATTTATGAACTGGATGAGTTCTGCAAAGCTGCAACTCTAAACTGCAGAGGAACCAAGAATTATTTTAGCTACAGGAAACATTTGACATTCATTATTTTTGGCATATCCCTCAGTTCTTGTCCTTTTCAAAGAGCTCAGAAGAATTTGTATTCATAATGATAGTCTGAATGACCCAACATGTAAAACTAAAATCATAGAAGAAACAAGAAAGCAAATATCATGCTTTCTACGCATGAGACTTCTGCAACACAGAAAAGAAAAAGAAAATGTCTACACAATGCAAGAAATGTCTCTGTGATACGATGAGTCACAAAAAAAGCATTAGTTTTCTTTTCTTGGTAGTCATTCAGCAGTATATAGGCATACAGTCAGCTGCTTCCATTATTTTTTTTAATCCAGTAATCATGAAAAGGTGCATGTCATTAGGACTATCTCTTTAAAAATTAGTTCTTTTTTATTTTAGGGGGGACTGTCTTTTAATAACAGAATAGTTAACATTGCAACTCCAAAAAAGGTCTCCTAATGCAGAGTTAGATTTGTACTCATTTATCTCATAAAATATCTCTATTTTTATGTCATTTTCTGAGTACTAGATGTCCTACTTTACGAATTTCACATATTAGGAATTGCATGAATTACAGCCATTTATTTTAAAATTCCATTTTAAACACTGTTTCCAGCCCTCTAACTAGGTTAGGAAGTGAGTGAATTTATTCCATCTGAAACTTAATAGCAGACTTCAAATGCAAAAAATAAAGAAGGCTCAAACCCCCAGACTTCAGTGAGACAAAGCTACTCACATAAGAATCGTTGTATATGTTGAAGCATTAGCTGAACTGAGGCTGATCCTTCCACCTTACTCAGTCATTTAAAAGAACCCCAAACAACAACATGCACGTATCCTTTTCTTTTACCTGTGTTTCTTGTCTATTTCAATTACTATCTCATTAAAGCAGGAGCTGCTTACCTTTCTGCATTAACAGACCTTGGCTATGTAACAGACATTGTCATGCCCTGATTAACTAATATTATATGCAGTTTCCAAACTGCTGTAGCAACGTTTACTTTGATGAAAGTATTATTACTTACAGCAGCTACAAATCAGACTCGGATCATGACTTAATGACTTCTTTCATAAGCAAAACGCTGCACAGCTAATATCTTTTCCATTGTTGTTGATGTGTAAGTTACTCCTTCGCAAGGAAGGCTACATACTAAACTAGGCAATGCATTGTTCAGAAAATATGCAGTTTAAAGATGTGTTTTTTCTAGATCAGCAGAAAAAGTTTGCAGCTCTGCATATCAAGAGCTT
>NW_008825428.1:698985-748007 GCF_000699105.1 Pygoscelis adeliae
GTGGTGCCGGTTGAATCATGGGAAATTTGTAAGGAGCCATATTGGTTATTGATTTAAGCTCCCCCCCAGTCACAAACAATGGGTAGAAATTGAGTGAAGATAGTCCTTTCAAATCACTGTCATTAAACACAAATACTTCAGAAGCTCCTGCATGCCACTGGAAGAAACCCAGGGTATAAGCAATCTCTGAGGGAATTTGCCTCGTGCGAATGCCATATTGATAGTTGAGGGGTTTTTTATTTTCCATTTCACCACTAAGGCAACAGCAGTAACCTTCTCTGAGGACTTCCCAACGGCAATTCAGAATTGAACACATTGATAGTAAAAGCTTAACTGTAACTTACATTTTGAAGAAGTATGCAGAAAAGAAAACTGTTTAAAATGCCTTTTTAAAAGTTGAATTATCCATTATCAGGCACCTCTTCTGTCCTGAGACGGGAGAAAGGATTCTCCATTTAATGTGTGAAGCTATCAAAGTGTGTCTGGGTAGACAGAATCCCTTTACAGTGAGTTAAGGACTAGTTATCTTTTCAGCCTTGTTTCCCAGTTGCACTGTCTTCCTGTCCTTCACTATCCCACAATAAATTTTTGAGCCGCTGGCCCCTTTTAAGGCAAATTAAAACCAAACTATTGCTACAGTTTCATTAACAACTGGCAGAGTGGAGAATAGGGTTCCAAATTAGTGCCCCTCCCCCAAATTAGAGAAAGGCTACTATGTTAGTTGACCTCTGTGAGACATCACAAAATCAGCTTGGGAAAGAATCCAGGGAGGTGCACTTTATGATGTTCCAGCCCCAGCAAACAGTCCAGTCATGAGACACAAGAGCTCAGGAAATGAAGTGTTACAAATTCCATCACTCATGGAGCTATTGATGAAGATGAAGCCTTTGGAATAAGCTTTAGTTTTACCAGATCTTATCGCTTAGCCCTATTGATAAATGTGATATATTATAAATACTAAGTTGGACTAGACTTGAAAAACTTAAGTGTTCCAGTGACATTGTCCTTGGTGACTTCCTAATTTAAAGTCATGTAAGAAAACGGCTTCAACAGGCATTATGGTTTTTCATTTATGCAAGAGAAACACACACACATTTATAACTGCAAAAACATGGAATACGTCACACTGCTACAGCTAAAAATATATATATTATAAATAGGCCACAGAGTACAACCATTGTGAAAATGAACAAGGTGATACTTCCATCAGAATGACCTTCTTCGTGGAAGTGGATTGTTTCAAGGGAAGGGCAAAGTAACTACCCAGGCCAGACTCAGCCTGGGACCTCGGTACCTTCCACTGCAATCAGTTCAAACAGCTTCATCTCACTTTTGCAGCCTATCTTTCTACCTTACTACTCCCCACTGCGTATCAAGTTTCGGGCTCTCATTCATTGAAAATGCCAGCCTGAATGTTCCCCGCAGACACTCCTGTGCTCTCATTGCAATTGCCATGCAAGGACAAAACTACCTGTGGGCATCCACAACATCTCTATTTTCTTTTCTCTCAAAATTCGTATGTGCCTTGTCACCTACAAGCAGACCTAGTCAATTCCATAACCATATCTGTCTTGCTGTTAATTTGCATTAATAATTGTCTTCCACCATTGACAAAAGAATCCTTGGATTGGGTAATCCTTTAGTTCCCCATGAATAAAGCTTCTAGCACAATGGGGTCAGGGGACATGAGTGGGCCAGGATAAACTAAAAAAAATATTCAAAAAACCCCAATGCTCATCTTGTTTTCAAACCCAAACAGCTGACAGATTGTACATATCCATACTCACATTAGTACAGTTATGCACATGTGAACAATTCCACTCAAGGCAAAAAGATCATTTACTACCTCACAAAGAAATGTTTACATAGTGGAGAGCTTTTTTGTATAGCGTATTAGGTGGTCTATTATCCATACTTTTTCCAACACCCATTCTAATTTGTGTCTACCCTTTCCCTGCTCCTCCATGCATTAACCATCGTCCACAGCCAAAATAATGCTAGTTTTTATCTGACAGCTCTATTTTGATAAATTACCTGGAAGCATTGTAGAGAGGAAAAAAAAGAAAAAAAAATAGTAAATGAAGCGATACTCTCTATTTTTTCTTTAAAAATCACTGATTTTACTGATCTAATCTTATCTGTGGATTATCTAAGTCTCTCAGCTGCTGCATAATTTACAGCAGCTACTCCAGAATAGGTCCATGACTATAACACTGACCTTGCCTTTTGGAGCAACAGCTTGGTTCTCCCAGGGTCTCTGTATTCACTTTTCCCACTGAAACCAGTGAGCATTAATGAGCCTCTTAAAAGGTGTCAGCAAAACTGACAAGACAATCAGGCAGTAACACACATCCAGCTATTGTGTATGCTGACATGGTATCACATTTTAGTAAGCAGTACACATTTCAAAGATAATCTTGACCCAAAATTCAGTAAACAATCTTTCAGCCCTACAAAATTACTGAAAGAGGAACTTATCTGATAGGGCCTCTCAGCTTCAGCTTGTAGCACATATTATAATAATTACTATTATAAATTATCTAGATATAGAAATATTATTGTAATGAACAATATATATATAAAAATACATTAGAAAGACACATCCTAAATTCCTGGAACACTTAAGGCATAAATGGATTATTCCACTTCCTTTTCCCAAAAAAGACACAGTTCTAGACCATTATAAAAACAAAATATTTTTTTCTCTGAGAGGCTGTTTTGTCGATATTCAGCTGCTCATTGATGCTCGCAGAGGTTACTGATACGGAAAGTTTCCTACCAGATGTAATCCATCATTACTCAGAAGATTTATATTTCCAGAGTTGTGGACAGCCTTAAAATAAAATTACTGGAAAGGAGTCCTGAAGATTATGTACAATCTGAAGGTCAGTGGCCTTAGTCACCTGCAACAGCCAAGTGTGATTTAGATAATAGAGTAGCATAATCTTCTTTCTATGGTTACTGTTACCAGGTATATTTTGGCATTTTAACAATCTTGAAAATCTTGATTTAAACTGGATCTTCTAAACTAAAATAGAAGAATATTTATAAAGATATTTTTATTCTAGTATCCCTTTTTTCAGATTAAAATATCTCTATATTCATGCTGTAACTAGCACCCACTATTACATTTTGAACATCTAGAGGTATTGTACTGAATGTCTCACATTCAGAAATGCCATAAAATTTTGGACATAGATTCTAATTTTGGAGATGATAAAAATTATTCACTTATTGCAAGGTTATCAGAAAACAACTTTCTCTTTTTTTAAAAAATCCTGCACTTTATACTATAAATAACATAATTTGATTACAAAGTGACCTTTATTGTTATCTGAGAATTCACAGATACTTAGCCCAATGACCAGGTGTTCTAGCTGAAGAAAATAAGTCACTGGAGTCAAACACCTAGGCTCCATGAGATGCTGCAACCACTCACAAGGAGACTTCAAATCTTCATTACTGTCCTCTCTCCCTAGGGTATTCCCTCTGACTTCTGCAGAATCACAGCTCTGTGGTCCGCAAGAGCTCCAGCAAATGGGATTTCCAGCTGGGGAGGGATCTGCAGCAAAGATAGTTTCTGCAGAAGAGAACATGGGATGCTTTTTCCTCCTCACCTGATAATATCCCCAGTTGCTGACTGTGTGCCACCACCCCAATCACCACAGCAGGTAGGTGATTGTCTGAATGGCTCCATTGAGGGTGTCCAGTCCCAGTTTCTGACCAATCTGTAACTATATGTTGACAAGTGCCTCCTCCAGATCTGAGGAGGGCTTTTCATGTTTTTTCATTTCCTGAAATGCCCAGGGCCAGACAATTTCCTGTAGCTTTGGAAAGCAAGTGTTGGTGTCCCATTTTTCCAGAACTCCCCACTGATTTCAAGCATCTTGCTCAAACCTTTTCGGCCGCTGGCTCTCATAATCTCATGTTCAATTCACGCATCTTTAAAGTTCTCAGTAGTGCTCGGTATCTACAGAAATATTAGCAAAGGTACGAGACAGACTACCTTTAAATAGCTTACGGGGTTGGGGCTTAGTTTGTCTGTTTGTTGTTGCTGGGTTTTTTTATTATTTTCCAGGTAGCAAGTTCTGATCTATAGCAGTAAAAGAAGGAGATTTCATGCTACCCAGAACTAAAACTGTAATCACTTTCCATTATAAAGTCCCAGTTTCATTTCCTATATTTTGAAAAATTGGTTTGCTCTGGAAAATACTAGTGTCTCAGAAGAAAGAACAGAGTTTCATTTCCATTAGCTTTGTTGGTTTGTTTTATAGACATTATAAAATTACCTTTGTTCTGCTTCTACTTCAAATCCCTCTCGTAGATTGACACTATCCTTTTGTAGCAATTAAGTTAAGTAGCTACTTACTTACAAACCCATTGGAAATGTGTGAAAATATATAATTTAGAAGGAATTGTTTGTTATTAATGAATGCTTTTAATTAATTATTTTGCATTTGTTTGGACACCAGCCCTGCTCACACTGCCGTCATTAGGTATGCTTATTTCAGTGGGAGCAGCAGTGGTTATTATACCCCTGAAGATATATTTTCTTCCAGTGATTGGCACCCTGTAGCAAAGACAGCCCTGTGCTTGCCACTGGTGTACTCCCAGTACTCAGCATCCCCTTCATGGCTCCACTTATTTCACTGAATCAGATCATCAGCCAGGTTGGGGGCTGCGCTTTCTGAGTGAGTTTTTTCTTGGCCAGAGCAGTGTCCATGGAAGGGCTTCCTCAACTGGGTACGTCACGGAGACTAGCCACAGATAGTCTAATCAGGCAAGGTTTTAAAAGAGCCTAAATATCTGCCCCTGGAATCCCAGGGGTTGTGGAAATTTCGTGTCCAATTAACATGATATCTCTTGTCAAACAATGAAAATCCTAAAAAAAGGGGATTATAATTTTACTGCTGCCAAGAGCTTCCTTTAATGAGATGTTTTCTGTTTTATCACTCCTTTTAAAATTCATCAGGTAACATGAAGTTTTGGAGGCCCATATAAACACAAGAGTCTAATCCCGTTACTTTAGAGAAGGCTGTCTTTGGTTGTGTGTGTTTGTACAGAGCAACACAGGTGCTCAGACAGAGCTAACAATTTTTTCCCTGTTCCGTTTTAGCTAAAAAGGCCTCGTTATATCAAATATAGCTTTTAAGTATTCTCCTCTCCTCCTTTTGTTGTTCTTAATCCATGCACAGTGCTCACAAACTAACAGAATAGGTACTTTACACACACAAATAAACTCTGACAATGTTTCATGACATACACAATTCTTAATGGCAGAGATAACAAAACCCTCAAGAAATTGTCATTAAATAAAAAAAGCTGTGATTCACCACCACTGAGACTAATACAGGTAAAGCAGACAAAGAAGGATAGAAAACATTTTTTAAATGGCTCCACTGTTATTTTCCATTAACCAAAGCATAAACGGCACAGATATGGAGACAGAAGATCAGTTCAGAGAATACTCAGTCAACAAGATAAGAAATTCAAGTCCATATATATATACATTACTGGTTGTAATGGCAGCAATATTTATACGTAATTCTTTATGCAATAATATCAAGGCTGCTACAAGTGTTTTCTGCTCTTATTAGCTAGACCACAATTGCTTACTTAATCTGGCAACACCTCCAACAATTTTAGAATCCTTAACGTCATCTTTACATACCCAAGCAAAAACGTTGGGATGCAAACACAACTGAAAAAAATAAAAAGCTGAAAAAAGACAAATTGTTTCCTTTACTTGGTTGTTTTTTTTCTGAAATCTTTAATGCTGTTATAAGCCAACAAGATATTACTTCATTCATAAAGTAAAAAATACATTAAAATCAAAAGATTTTTTTAATGATTTATGAGCTATCTTAACCAGCCAAGGTCTGAAATGCTGCTATTCCTTTTTTTAAAAACAAATCAAATTAGAACTACCTTAACCATGGCCTGTATATACTGATTTTTCATCAGCAATACACACGTGGTCTACTTTTCTCAGTTTCCAAGTCAAAAGCCTCACTGTCTCCACCTGACAAGCTGTGGGTTTTCACCCAATTCTCCAAAGACAGAGCTGGTTTTAAGTACATACCCTGCAGTTTTAAGTACATACCCCGCAGTTTCCAACTGCATTCACAAAAAAACTGGTTGGAGAAAGCATGCTACCTTTCATACCCCTCTGTGACTGTTCACTCAACCCCTGCTCCAATTTTGGCTCACACACAGCTCATGCTAAGGCCTGAGGTATGCTGGGAACAGCGCCATTAGGTGAAAGCGAGGGCAACATGTAGGCAGGACACAGTGGCCAGAAAGGGCTAGAGGTCCTTATGCAGCCATTGTCACCTGCAGCTTGCTGTCTCCTGCAGTCGTCATCTTTGCATATTGATTGTCTGGCAGTTTCTTCAGAATCCACTAACTCATGGAAATGGTATAGACCAAACTTCCAAGCTGGAATGTAGAAATACATCAGGCTGGGGGTGCACAAGAACTTGGGGGGAGACACAACTGGGACAGCTGACCCCAACTGACCAAAGGGATATTCCATGCCATATGACATCATGCTCAGCAATAAAGTAGGGGGAAGGTTGGTGGGGAGGCTGTGGCTCAGGGACTAGCTGGGCATTGGTCAGTTGGTGGTGAGCAATTGTTTTCATTTGCATCACTTGTCTTTCTTCAGTTTTATTTATATCTCTTTGTTATTTTCCTTTTCATTACAATATTATTATTATTTTATTATTATTATTATTTTATTTCAGTTGTTAAACTGTTCTTATCTCAACCCACGAGTTTTCTCACTTTTACCCTTCCAGTTCTCTTCCCCCCATCCTGCTCAGGGGGGAGTGAGCAAGCAGCTGTGTGGTGCTTAGTTGCCAGCTGGGGTTAAATCACAACAATCTTTTCCTAAAGAGACCCATAAAATAAAGTTTAATTTACAGAGTACATTGTCCTGTAAATTTGAGAGACCCAAACAGACCATGACACCTGCCTTCGCAAGGAGTTGTCTGAAGGTTAGATCAAATTCAGATACCTTTCCCCAGTTACAGCTCATGTTCTGGCTCTGGACTAAGACCAGACATGAGGAGGTGATCCACCGCTGATCCCCAACCAAGTGACTACCAGCACAGAGGTAGTCAAAAGTTAAGGGACATGAAAGGCACCTGGACCTGTGACAGAAACATTCCCTAGGAGCATGTCCTCTCTGTCCTCTTCATCCCTGGAAAGTCACAGAAGTGAAGAGCACATTACAGCCCAGGTAAGAATGCATCATTGACAGGTGCTGACCTGCCTTCAAACACACATGCCAGCACACAAAACATTTCCCAAGTAACAGCAGTTTTGCTTATTAAACTAAATGGGGATGTTATTTTGAGCAGCAGTCCCTCTGGCCAGTTCAACATCAAAAAATACAGAAAATCTGATCCTATTTCAGGCATACAAGACATCAAGTTAATAATAATTCTGCTGGATCATCATAATTTAGGAACATTCCCCAAAGCACCGTTGTGTAGATCTTAAAACAGTCTAGGACCTGCCTACCTAAAGGACTCTTGCTCTCTTGACACTGCAACAATCAAAGCTGAAAATCTCTTTAATGTGGCAGACAAGCAGCTGGCAGGGTATTCCCTGTAAAAGCAACTAATTAGGAGATCTATTAAATCATGAATGGTATGGATAAAGTGCAAAGGAAAAATATTATTTAGTGTTCTTGTAACACAGGAGTGGAAGACACCAGGCGAAATTGTTATGCTGTGGCAGTGTGCTCCCCCCCTCCCCGCGAAAGCAATGGCCACTGGTGGGGATTGTGATGGCTGCATCCAGTTTATACTGGACTTTGGGGACGGATGGCAACACAGTAGCCAAGGGCTGTCTGGAGCAGTGACCCAAACCTTTTGCTGGTATGCAAATATGACTATAAGTCAATCATCTTACTCTATAAATAGTGGACAGCCCAGGGCCCATCGAGCTCTCCTGCACGGCAGCAGGCTGCACGGCAGGATCTCCCCTTGAGAAGGGACGCCTCTCAAGGTTACTCCCCGAGGTTGAGAGATTCCTTGCCGCAACAGATCCTCGTAAGTGACTAATAGCATGCTAAACTTTGACATCTTAGCTAAGTGATATAAAGGATTAATTGCACATATGTAATCCTCCAGACATAAACCGTTGACCACGTCTGGGACTAGGATTGGATCCAGCCGCACCTAGACTCCTCTCTGAGAAGTTCAGAAAGCAAGGGGGTCCTTCCTGAACCTCATGACTCAACGGGTCTCCCTGACAGTTTTGTCTGACCCGGTCCTCTATGCAGTAAACAATCAAGTGTACCTTGCCATCGAATCTTGTTAAATCACAGCCGCATTTACCATTGAACTTGGTTAACTCACTGTTTTCTATCAATAAAGTGTATTGCTGCTTCTCTCTTACAAGTGAAGTGCAGTCTCACTCCATCAACGACATACGCATACAGTTTAAAAGGGGCAAAAACTTTCTGTTTGCATAGCGCAATTAAATTGTGGAATTCTTTGAACCAGGATGCTTTGAAGGAGAGAGTATAAATAAGTGTAAAAATTTATTAAATTCCAAGACATGGCTACAACGTCCATTTCAGGAAGTTCCTAAAATGTGAATTATTAGAATCTGGGCAGTTCTGTTCTGATGCTCTTCTCTTAAGTATCTGTTGCTGTCTGTCCAGTGCCAGACACATGAAATTTGCTGCATGGCCTTATAGTCTGGTTCAGTATAGACTTTCTTATGATATTAGCACCCAGAAATTTCAGCAATCACCTTGCTGCTTTACCCTCCTGATTCCCTCTGTCCCTCTCCCCCATCAGCACAGATACAGAGCACCTCCAGATTTTTGTTAGCTTTCAGGAAGTACTAGAAGATGCATTTCTCTCCCTGGCTCACTGCTATTTTTTAAAAGCCTACATGACTAGTACACAAGCCAGGATGCAGCTCCAGAATATACATACTTTCTCTACAGAAGGGCAAATATGTCTCACAAGACCTGGTAACAAAAGAGGGAGTATTGCATGATAATTCTTCTTCATAAATTTTTTCAAAAACTTTATAAACTTCTGCCCATGTGCACTTATTCTTTCTTTAAGACACATAATGTAAGACACATAATGTCACAAATAAAAAACAAATTGTGGGACAATTCACTGGAAAATTTGACATTTTAGCAGGTAAACATTATGACTGCCCTTGGCACCATATTTTTAATTTATATTTTCAATTCATGAAACCCAAAAGGTGTATTTTTCACTCTTTTGAATTAATTATTCTCATTTCAGCTGTAGGAAGCCTGTGTTTTGTATATTTAAATCTTTACATTCTTTAAGAATGCCTTTAGCTACTGTTATGTTGCCATAACACAACTTAATTTCTATGACATTTTGCAAAAGAATCTCTGAAATTTAGGAAGAAATAAAGCACACATTCATTTGAAGGTAAGGTTGCAATAAAAATAATCCTAGCAAGGTCCTTTGTTACGAAAATCGCTTTGCTTCCTATTTACTATATTCATTCACAGTAATTTTGAAAGAGCAGAAAGATGAAAACTCAATGAATCAAAACAAGCCCCAAAAAATAATTTAAAAAAAGCTTGCTGGAGTTCGTTATGAGTTAGATCAGGCCATCCTTGGACCTTTAGAGAATGATTTAACCAGAAACACGCAAACACGAAAAAACAAAACCAGAAATACTCCTCCAAGGAGATGAAACTTGTTAAATTCATTCTAAAAAATTAACTGTATTGTTCACATTTATGTTAGGTAGGCATTAATATTTCTTTCCCCTCCTGTTCTTGGCCTGGCACTCCAATCATTCCAGGACTCCACAGAAAGACGAAAGCTATTATCCAAAAAAAAAAAAAAAACCACCACCAAAATGAAGAGGAGAAATCTAGCAGATATTTTTAGAATCTCAGACTGATTTCTTTAACAAGGAAAGTAAAACTGAGACAGACTGAGACTCTACATGAACAAGCAATAATTTTTTAGTAGCTTTGACACATCATCATAAAGCATATAAAATATATTATTAATCTTAACAGAATCACAGAATGGGTAAGGTTTGAAGGGACCTCTGGAGGTCATCTTGTCCAAGCCCCCTGCTCAAGATGGGCCACCTAAATCCAGTTGCCTGGGACCATGTCTAATAACATGCCTCAGAAAAATTTCTATCCAACTTTATCTTGTAGCTGGCAGCCAGCAAGCAATGATGGTCTATTAAGAACTGGATTTAAAACCTCAGCAAAAAGGCATTATCTTAGCAGGACAGGTTCCATGGATCATAAACACACGTGTAATTGTACAGAAAAGATAGCTTGATTTTACTTTTTAAAAGATGGTCAAGAAACTAACATGTAGAAAAGTATTACATTCAAAGAATGTTACTTAATTTGCCCTTACCCTCTCTGTATTTAAGAAACACCAGGTTTGTATTTGTCTCAGGACCCCCAGCTATGCTTGCTCATTGCACAAGCAGTTTATAATTATATGATTACATATTTTGCCACAGGATCTTGTGTCATTCACTGCACTCAGTGGACAAAGAGACAGAATTAAAAGCACAATCAAAAACCTAGTATGTCTTAGTTTTCAAGTACTTGGCTTTACAACCCAAATAATGTCCCCTAAACATAGTTTTCATGGATGGAATAGACATGCATACTCTAAGAAGAATTATGAATTAGGGTGCCTGACACTTAAAATCTACTAATTTTGAACATGTGGACTGTGACACTTCAGATAACTGCTAAAGCAGAAGCTCTCTCCCATTCTTTACTGTCTGTAGCTATTTAGTCTTCAACACAGCTTGAGTTGAATATTTGTAGAGTACGGTCTAGCAGGATGTTTGTTGCTTTTTGCTTGCTGTATCATACTCCAGTGAGTTCCCTCTCCCATTAGTATCGAGAGGATTTGCACCCGAAGAACTATCATGTGTCCTAATCACATTTTCTCACTAGCATGACCTTTTCACACGCGGTCAGATCAGGTATGCTGAACATGAAATGGCTTGACCACAGTAAATATGCAACTAAGAACTGCAGGTGAAGGGAAGATTAGGAAAAAAATATGCATACAGACACATACGCAAAGCCAAGAGAAAATCATATCACATTGTTTTTAGAAGCACATTTGCCTTCAGAAAATAAAATTAAAATCATTTCCTAAAATGAATACATAGCATTTAAAATACTGATGAGGATATAAAAATCCCTGTGTGATCTTTTCAGGAGATCTGAAGTCTCAGTTTGGCTGTGCATTAACTTCTCCATATTGTGGCTTCAATTTAAAACGTCCTTAGGCTGAAGTGCCTAATGAGCAGACACAAGGGCCTGATGGATTCGTGAAAGCCAAGCCAGAACAGATGTGTAATTTTTGTAGGTTTGGGAGCTGCCATTTTATTTTTTAATACTTGCCTCATATATATAGGAGGCAAGAATGCTCTAAAATAGAAAAGTCTTCTCTTGACCAGTAATTTAAAACTTGACAGAGTATGCCTGAGTAACTTGTTTTACACAGACTAGGTGCATGACAAGGGGGAACTTACTTGATGTACAAGTAATCAATTGGTAATATTAGATGCTGTGACCCAATTAAACAGCACGTTTTGAAAAGTTTTGTCAACTGGAGATGTGAATTCCTGCATTACAATGGGGAATACTAATGACCACTCTCAAAGGATAAAATTCTCTGACCAAAATATTTTCAACAAGTGTCCCAAATCTATCTAAGGTTATTAGTTAGACAATACATCCATGAAAGGCCCTAGGCGGTAATTCCTTTGACTTCTTTATCATACAGCCACAGACCATCCCTCAATGCAGGTAGTTCTTTGACAATCATGAGTTCATAAGGGTTGAGCTCCTAGTGTGCATGCCAGGTATTAAACATTTTGCACAGAAAGGTTGACTCCTAATTTCTTAAAATTAAGGGATGCTAAAAACCCATCTTTTGAGGTCTATAACACCAGTCACAAGTCCAAGTTAGTCTTTCTATTTTTAGTAAAATACATTACTAATCTGAATTTCACGTCTCAATGTTTTCAGTGTTTATCAATAGTGTTTGAAAAGATGTGCTGCAGGGTATCAGACGTCCTCAGAGTTTGGAAAGCATTTTTCCTCAGGTTGTTTTGACTTGGTATAGTCTCTGCTTGCTACAATTCAGAAGTTTTAGGAATGAATTTGTTGGTTCACTATTCTCCTTCGGCTCAGACACACCCTTGTTTTATCGCCCTTCACTGTTTAGTTGTATGGATAGACAGATTGTTGTGGGGCAGAATCTCTCCTTCCCTTTTCTCTTGTAAATCCTCATCCTGTTAGTGACGCTTTGTGTGGAAGGCAGCCCTTCGGTTCATTATAAATGCTGCAGTCCCATCAGAATTGTGCATCCTCATTCACACCTTGGTACCGTCACAGCAATGGACCTCTCCGGAACGAACACAGGTTGAACAAATTCTGAGAGTCACATTCACTGCTTCCCACAATTTTATATGCTGGAGGGATGTATAGCATGCTGTCCAAAATCTTTTAGTTTAGTCTTCACCACTATAAACAGATTACCCTCTGGGAAATCCTCTTTAATTGATTCCACTTGTTCGTGGAATTCATAAGGGGATTTAACTTAATAGCAGCCAGTTTAGGAAGTGACATGTTAGACCGGCTACTAAGAAATGTGTGGACACAGACTGAAAAAAACAACTAACTAAAACAGAATTAATTTTTTGTCTGCCCTTGCTTAGCAAACTTTCCTTGAATATAAAGAAGTTGAGGATGTTCATTCTCACCTTCATATGTAACTATTTTGTCAAACACCTATTAATGTGTAAGTGCTCATAATTTGTGATGTTAATATTTCCTCCTTCTCCATACTCTCTCTCTCTCTTGCACACACACACACACACTTAACATGGTAAATTCTAATGATTTGATGTTAAACAACTCTGTGTCAGTAAGGTACCTATGGTACACACATTTTATGCAAAAGCCAGAAAAATATCAGGCAAGGCTAAATTATTGATTCACAGGAAACTGTCTGAGAATTAACGACTGCATCGGGTTAGATGCTTGAAGTCCTTCCTAAGGCATGGCACAGTATATAATAGTCTTCTTACATGGTTAGTGATCTTATATTAAACAAATTGTATATAAATCTTATATATTAATTTTTAATTTATGTATAATATGTACAAGTATAATAATTAATACAATGAAATAATATCTATAACCTGTAAATCTTACACAATGCAGATTTCAACCTTAAGCTGATGAAATTATATACATTATGATAAGATACATTTTAATAAGATACATTTTAATACTATAAACTGGAAATAAAAAATTTTAAAAATCCAGTTCTACAATTCTGTGATTAGAACAACTCAGGTTCAACAACTGTGGCATTTATTCAGGCAAAATAAACCTACCTCACTAGAGATTTGAAATTTTACAACTTGTGTTTCCAGCAAGTGGAATTGGAGGTATCAATTTAATCTCCTTCTGTTATACTTATCTAAGTGCTGTTATACTCTGTTCTAGGTGATCTTTAAAGCTGGGAAAAAATCAAGTTCAGTATGAAATGCCTTTGCTAGATGGGCTGTGGAAGGTTGCTCATGACACAAATAGATTTTAATTGACCTATTGATAAAATATGCCTCCTCTATTTAAATCACTTGCATTTACTAAATATATCACAGAATGCAATATTATATGTGCCCAGTCAAAAACATTTTTTTTCTGTGTGATCATAATGACTAATTATGCATAGTCAGAGTTGAAAATCAGATGCGTAGTCAGAGTTGAAAATCAGAGCTCATTGTAGAGCAAGAGGAATATGGGTCACGAACACATGAACCGTGATATGGCCAACACAGTGCCATACTGCAGGAAAATGAGGACTGTGACACCAATTACTTTCTTATGTGTTTTCCTGTAAAGGCTGCTAACCCAATGGTGTTGCAAGACCTGTACCAGATGACGGCAGCAGGTTTGCATTGCATTGCCAGTCAAAAGAAAAGCCTTCTCATTTAACTTCACTATAGTAGATGAAGGCTGAGGTCATACACCCACTCACAGAACAAATTTGAAACAAACAAATTTGCTATTGTATTACAAACACGTAGCCATCCCAGAGTAA
Source organism: Pygoscelis adeliae (assembly GCF_000699105.1). Taxonomy (NCBI): domain Eukaryota; kingdom Metazoa; phylum Chordata; class Aves; order Sphenisciformes; family Spheniscidae; genus Pygoscelis; species Pygoscelis adeliae. Next base: position 713,115 of record NW_008825428.1, read on the forward strand.
TGGGAGGATTAACAAAACATGGCAATCCAACTCAGCTGCTGTTAAAACTTTTATTCTTGCTGAGGTGTTTTGTTTCTCATATAATTACTAAGACACCCAGAGCATTGAATAGGTATACTTTTAATGACTGTTAGAGCAATATAAATTTATATAAAATGTGTTCCAGGAAAAAAGCTCTCTCCATAATTGAAGAGTTCCATTGAAATATATTTGCTTCTTATAGCTTTAGATAAAAACAAACTTTATAAATTTTCTACAATTATTTTTGAATTGCATTGTAAATTTCTTTGAGGCTTCTTGATTTTAAGGTTAATTTAAATCATTCCAGTTTTACCACTATTACACGTCACAAATACATCTTTTTCTGGAAATTTTAAACCAAGTACCTGTGCTTTTCTGTGTCCTAACTGTATTTTGAAAGAATAATTTTGCCTTTAAATTAGCTGATGATACATAAGCAAGGTACAAAATAATTAGCATGTTTACTTAACAAGACAGGAGTCCCCATCTGACTTTATGCTTTATGAGAAGCCAAGTAATTCAGATGTAAATGTGAATTTCAGTGACAGATAAAGCATTGTCTTGGAGAGATATCTTTAAAGGTTTGTAGTATTTCAGCTGACAATTGGTGAGCTGTTTAGTTAAGAAATTTAGGCAGGAAAATATTTAATAAAGATACATATAGAATCAATATTCAACTTTTCTGCACGAGTGCAGAAAAAAATCGCACCCAGGCTGATTCATACAAAATTTATGAGAAAATAACAAGTCCATGTTCTTAGTCTGCATTATAAACATAGGAAAAAAGAAGTTGGGAGCCTCATTTACCAATTCCCATTTGCGGGCCCAGTTTATCCGATGCTTCTAGAGTACGTCTCAAGGTATCTGTAGTATTAAAAATTCAGCAGACTCTGTGAGCAAACCGAGCAAAACTAGCTGAATGCAATCTGACCTGTGATCAGTTTGGAGCTGCTGCAAAATGTGGCAAGCATTTCCAAGAAGAAGTACAAGGTTGTTAGAGCCTGAAGTATTTCATTTAGATTCTGCAAACATGCAAAACTCCCCAACCGTAGGCACTTTCTACAGAACCTACCAGTGTGATCATTTGCAAGATCACCAGGCAATTTTAGTGAGGCACAAGTATTTTTCACTGGATAAATAGTGGGATAGTGGGATCCACTACAAAAACATCAGCTCCAGCCCTGCTGGGGAGGCATTTTGTACCTCTCTCAAAGCTGAGAGCTGCAGGGACATATTATAGCTACTCACTGAAAGCACAGGAGGGTGGTGAGAAGTACAGGATTTCCTACAAGAATGCCAGAAATTTCTTACCTCCAGGACTTTGGCAACATCCAGTCAAAGTCTGCTTGTAGTTCATACCTGGATTCAACTAGCCTTTGGGTGAGGGGGTGTACCGGAGTGAAATTACATCAGCCCAAAGATTTTCATATGTTAAAGATTTTAACATTTAACCAGACACATACAGAACAGTGCTTTGATTGGCCTTTAGATATGCAAACCAGTACTACCAGACACTATCAGAACAGCTTGTGTCTAGTTATGTCCTTCAGCTTTTTCTCCTTGATCCTCATCTTGCCCTTGTAATTTCTTTCTGAGCTGTGGTCCCTGCTCCAGTCAAATCTGTTGTGTTCAGGCATGATCTGCTATTTTAGCAAATGTTATTGGCTCTAATGAAGTCTTGTCCTCTTTAATGTAAACACTCCATTACTTCTTACATGCATAGAAGGCACACAAGTCTTCTGTTCCTTTAATGAAATGCTTTTAAAACCAAAACCAGCCTGCAGCCTTTTTTTTCTAAATTTTTGACTTTGCCCTTCTGCCTGCTGCTTTTCATTCAGTGTGCAAGTCTGCCCTTCAGAAGTTCACTGCACGTTACTGCTGGAGGAGGCAGGGGCAGCTGTTACTAGGATACTGAACTTAACTGTGCAGCAGGCACTATCAGCTGAAGACATGCATATGTTCACCTCATCTAGAGGTGTCCATCCTTTGATATTCATGTGGGCTGAAGATATGACTAAACCACTGTATTTATGGTTTTCTAACTGATTACAGGATGTGCCTCAGATTTTTTAGTCTAGTTGTTGCTGCCTTTTTATTGATTATCATCATCCTTTACAATACAGTCTACACTGCAAAAGAAATGTACATAGAAAGTGTTAGAGAAGCCCTCAAAATGCAGAAGGAGAGGGTAAAAAAAAAAGCATGAATAATTTAGAAAACAATACTTACCAAGAAATTAGTGCCAGAGAGAATATGGTTTGTGGCGGTATGATGGTAGATAGCACAATCCGTATCATTCCTACAAAACATTGCCCAACTCCAGCTCATCTCCCGGAGCCATTTCTATTTGCACTATACTGTTCCTGCAAGGTCCCAGTGGAGATAGGGATCATGCTGTGAAATATGTGGCACATAGATATAATATGGCAAAATCAGATTTTATTAGGACATAAAGCAACCCAAGCAGTATTCCCGGAAGACTTTGTGATTGTGAGACATGTGTCACAGTGTCTTTGCTAGACTGGAGAGGAACTTCTACTGCTCCCTTCTCTGCCTGGAAAACAGGCAAAATGAAGAGATTAGATGCTTTACTTTTGAGAAAACCTGTAACAGAGCCAGGAAATGAACCCTCTTTTTCCAAATCATAGCTTCATCACCAAATAATTCTTTCCTCCAATGCTACTCCAAAGTCTATTTACATGGAGAGAGTGATATTTGCAATGTTAATCAACCCCATACTCCCATTCCTCGGCAAACACTGCCATGCTCAAGCCAGCCATAAAGACACTCTGTCAGCCTGTATATTTCAATCACTCCTAAGGATGGCAATAACTGCAAGCTACGTAACAAGAGATTATTGCACTTCTTGCTATTTTATGTATCTGTGTATCCAACAGACAGACATGTTAATTAAACCTCACTACTTTCTCTCTGTCCATGAATATTTCAGCATAACTCACTGTAAACAAATACTTTAGAGGTTAGATCAGCCATGCTGAAGTATCTTATATCATTGTAGACACAACACTAAGCTTCATGAAAGGCACATTTAATATCAAAACCCACATATCTCTTTGATCTTCTACAATAAAGATTTACACTTAAACTATTTATTTCCAGTTATTTAGTCAGCTATTTATTTCCTGTGATGTGTGATGCTTTGTCCTTTAGATATTGGGGGTATAGGTTATGGTCTTTTATTTTTTGTTTTCTTTTAGTTGGCTAACTGTAAGATATGCTAATATAGGAGGAGGGAACTTTGAACATGCATACACCTATTTTGCAGAGGTACTTGTTTTGAAAGATCTGATCCATACAACAGTAAGAAGTATATTCTGCTAAATAACTGTCCTTGAATAATTCACCTACCAAACACTGTAAAAGGCAAGGTGTAAATTGATATACATTGAGGAAATGCACAGAGTGAACTGAAATTTCAATTTTCACAGGTGACTGGAAAAAAAAATTAGGACATAGGGTCCAAAGTTAAAAAAGTAATAAGTAATTAGAAATCTCCTATTGTAGCCAGTATTTGTGGAGATCACACAGACTATTTTGTTCCGCTCCCAAGGATTGGACTAAGGGTCCCCAGCACGCAGCTTTCTGGTGTTTAACAGAATCTGCTCTGCTCCTTCTGCCAGGGCATGCTACAAGGTTGCCCATTAATTTCATCCCATAAGAAAAAACACAGCTGAGCTTTTGACATACAAGGGTAATACATTTGTTAGTAAACTTGTATAATGCCATATGTGCATTAGGCTCTCATCTCCCTGAGCAGCTGCAGGTCAGTTTGCTAAATGTAAACTACTTGACAGCTACTGTCTGTACATGTCTGTTAAAGTACATACCTGGCAGCAAAAAATAAATCAGCATTCGATTTTAAGTATTTTGTAATGTTGAAAATGCTTTTACTAGTTAGATAGTGACCATACAATCTTTCAAAGTACCAAACTTATGCCTATAAGTTATGCACGTATATGTACACTATGTACACTAAAACCAATTGTACAGATGTTAGTTTGGTCAGTAGAAATGCTAGTAATGTTTCAGTTTCACCCTCTAATCCTTTGGGTTATATCTATACTCAAGGAAGTTGCTTCAGAATTGCCTTTGCCATGCTAGGGTACGTGACACTGACCTTTTCTACACAGTCGGAGGAAGACATACTGTGTTCAGTTTTGGGCCCCTCACTACAAGAAAGACACTGAGGTGCTGGAGCGTGTCCAAGGAAGGGCAACAAAGCTGGTGAAGGGTCTAGAGCACAAGTCTTACAAGGAGCGGCTGAAGGAACTGGGGTTGTTTAGCCTGGAGAAAAGGAGGCTCAGGTGAGACTTTATCACTCTCTACAACTACCTGAAAGGAAGTTGTAGCAAGGTGGGTGTCAGTCTCTTCTCCACTGGGAGAACAAGCAATAGCACAAGAGGAAATGTCCTCAAGTTGCACCACGGGAGGTTTAGATTGGATATTAGGAAAAATTTCTTCACTGAAAGGGCTGTCAAGCACTGGAACAGGCTGCCCAGGGAAGTGGTTGAGTCACCATCCCTGGAGGTATTTAAAAGACGTGTAGATGTGGTGCTTAGGGACATGGTTTAGTGGTGGACTTGGCAGTGCTAGATTAATGGTTGGACTTGATGATCTTAAAGGTCTTTTCCAACCAAAACAATTCTATGATTCTATGATGTCACCGGCTCAGTGGCAGCTGGGCAAAACATCAGTGTTGGCTTCGTGCATCTTCATTATACAAAACTGTACAAATACACACTGCCTCTCAAGAAGACATAATAGCATGGATATAAGGCAGGGGTTCAGCAAGAACTGGCTTATGCTTTTGCAGACTGGGAGTTACCAAAATGTTGGCAAGTGACCATGTAGAATCATAGGATAGTTTGGGTTGGAAGGGACCTCTAAAGATCATCTAGTCCAACCCCCAATGTAGACATGCCAATTGAAGTTACTAATGCCAGAGCAGTTCACACAGTCAATGACAGATGTCACATAAATGTGGGTGCATTTAAAAGAGGAAATATTACCATTTTGGCATACCACCTTTGCTTTGCAGGGCTCTAGGGGAACACAAATGGGGCAATTCTGCAGGCACAGACAGACAGGTCTTCAGTTAAGCATTTTATCAAGAGTGAGGAATAAAGTTGCTATTTCAGAATGACAGAGGATAGGAGTATGTATCAACACGGTGTGATATGTCATATCTAAACTAGAAATGTTCTACGATAACCTGAAGTGAGAACCTCAACCTGTGTAAGATTAAACAGCTAGAATGACATGCTGAAAGTGTAAGACTTGCAAGGGTGGTCCCCACACTTAGGGTCTACTGGACACTAAGAAGACAGCTTTGAAACTGCCCTTGCAATTTCCTACTTGAGAAGGCCAATGAGATGAACTGCTACTAAGCACAGTTGCAGTAAAGCAACTCTGAGCAGCTTCACATAGGATAGTTCAAAGTTTCTAATTTGCAAAAACTCTTAAAGCCATTTCAGTCCTCTCCTAACCTGATTACCATCCATTATCCCATCTCATTAAAGCCTACAATTCACGCCCTAAATATAACCTGTTGAGTCTTATGTGTAATTTGCGTCTGCATTCTCATTGCAATTAGACAGCAATGGCAAAGCTGCCAACTGGAGACTGCTTTTTATTTATGAATTCACAGTTAGCAATTCTCTTTATATCCCAGTGATGGCAAGAAGATTAAGTATTATGTTTGCTACACTTGCTTGTTGGGGGGAGGAGAGGAGAAAGAGAGAGAGAGGGAGTAAGAGCCTGCTGGTCAACAAGTAACAGCTATTTTATAAGAAGTAGCCACAGTAATGGCATAAATACAAAATAGAAGTGTAGAAGAACATACCTCAACAACAGCACTCCATTTGGAAACTTCCAAGTGGCTTTAGGTATAAGAATAAGGTCTGGTATTGTGGGCGCTGCCAAATTGTCAGTACAGCCTTTCGCTCAAAACATGAATTCTTTGTGAATTAACAATGTCACCTTCAGAATTTCCAAGAGAGGTGTGGGTGGACCTTCAATCACTTGGAAAGTGAGAACAGTCGGTTGCATGAAGTGCAGCATTTGATCTATTTCTAAACTGTTAAAAATACTCTTTTTCCATGGCTACTGCACGATTTTGAAGTAGGCCTTTTCCTCAAAGGAGCTATGTGTTCAGAACAAGAGTAGCACAAGCCCTTCTAGAAATTCTGCCGTCTTGGCTATACATTTAGGCATAATGTGAATAAATTAAATGTTGAAATGTCATTTTGAAAGAGAAAATACAAATTTAGGCCACCTCTAAAGACAGAATCAGTTTTGGTGCACTGTTCGTAGGGGGGCTGATTCTCTTCCCTGCTAGGTTTATACCAGTTCTTCTATATTGTTGACTTCAGTCTGTATTTTAGCAGATCATTAATCCTTCACAGATGTAATGAGAGCTTAATATGAGAAATTTTGTAAGACTTATTTAAACAAATTTGTTCTACTTGTAAACAAAGGATTGAAAACTAATTACAGGATACAGATGCTTAGTTCTAAAAGAATCTAATATCAGCCTAAGCAGATGTCTTTCACTCAATAATTTAAGAACCACTAGACAGATGAAAGACTCTTCCTTTTATAAAGTAAGTATCAGTGGAAGCTTCTAATATTAAAACTAGCATTTTTTTTTACACCAAACCTTTTACATGACAACATTGAAATAGGTCAATGATTTTTCAAGTGGTTGTAGTCCTTGAATCAAAAAGTAACATCATTCTAAGGGATGTGTTCTAATCCAGCCACCAGTTAATGAGTGAGGTGTTTTGTTTTTTTGGCCTGGATTCCTATTTTAATGCACCATTCCATTCTTTGTTCACAATCTGTAAGAAAAAAACTGGAATGGCCGTATTCCAGTTTCTGCCTGTATGGTTTATTCTAAATCTATAATCACTCTCAAATTCAAAATTTGGTACTGCAGTTTCTCCCACACTTCTATTTTATAATAGAAGCAGTAGTCAAGACTTCAGCTGATTGTCACTGTAAGACCCTGATGCAGTACCAGGACCATACCTGGTAGCACTTGGTAACTCCAGTGAGATAGGCTTGCTCAAGGCATGTTAAACTAACAGCAGCATTGGAGAAATTTAAGAAATAACTAGTTTCTGCTATAAACAATAGAAAGAAGCACATCAGATTAATAACTAATCAATAAAGAAGTTAGCAAGAGTCAGCCAAGTAAGTGGCAAGATTACATTCAGATGAATCTGAAAGAAAACTCAGGTTTAACTCTTCAGAAACTGAACAGAAATAATAAAAGAGCTAGAAAAAGCTTGTTAATATTATTAAACTAGAAAACACTGCCTTAGTTATGGGTGTTAGATCTGCTTCTCCGTAGATGGTTTAAGTCTCAAAATCAAGTCCAGATTCAGACCTTGAAATCTCACTGACTGCAATGTATAATGCAGCCCAATCAACTGATTTCTGGAATAGGGTAAACAATAGCGCTACCGCAGCACCATCTTATACTGACTTTACACCTGGCCTATTTTGCCTGCAAGTGACAGTAACCTAGTTTACTGGCCTCTGCTAAGGTCATAAGGTATGCAAGACAGTGAAGGGACAAGTTTATTCTCCTCCAGGATCCATCATGATCATGAAGCAACTAAGCCCAAAGTAACTGTCAGAGTTTCTCTTACTGACACTGCTTTTCTTATTTCCCTTTTGAGATTGAGGCAACAATAACAAAAAAACCTGGACAAGTCAGAAAGCCTTAGGTTTTGATAATAATGCATTCATGTGAGACCTACCACTTTGGAAATTTTTTTTTTTTTTAAACCGGTGTCTAATTGTCCTCTCTGTAAATAAAATCCCAATACCACTTAAAGTCTCTGTGGGTTTGGACAAGACAGTCAAGTTCCTTCCAGTGTGCCTTGTGGTATTTTTTGAAACAGGCTTTGTAGTCTCCACCTGCTGCTCTGACATCACACAGTGACTGCATAGGTGATATTCTACCTCCAGTCAGTACCAGAATTACTCACATGTTGAGTTTAGACACTACTGTACATTCTCAGTAGTAGATTAAACAGCTATCAAACTAAGTTGAACTTCATTCTTGCCAAGCCAAACCATGAGCTAGCAAAGCAGTCAGTTGTCATACTGACCTCCCAATGGGGGTTGATAGAATTCTTGAATATTCAAGTCTCTGTTTGCAGCTGTCTTGCAGTGACACCTACTTTTTCTCAAACCCTTTGCTTGCTCAGGCAAGCCTTCTACTTTATATGTCTCACTGAAAGTTTGTAAAACATCTTAAATGAAGATGAGCTTACATATTACATACACAAAATTTCCTTCCCATCAGTCAGAACATTTCTCTTCTACTGAGTGTGCCCCACAGAGCACAGATTATTTTAGGTGCTTCCTTGTAATATAGGAAGACAAAACCATAATGAAAATAAAAAGGATTGCTCTGCTGTCTGATGACATCTCATAAATTAGCGCAGGAAATCAGAAGCACACAAAGGTTTATTATTATAAAATATGGCCAAATAGAACACGTATCATTCTTATCATGGGTTTGGAAGGTGTATTGTAATGGTTGGTCAGAGTATATTCCCCTCCCTCTGACATCCTTATTATTTATAAATAAGATTATCATCTCCTGAAATAAATTTTCTTATAAAGTATTCTTTGAAGTAAGGTAGTCTTATTATTATTCCAAATCTTGAATGCTACAAAGATCATCCCAAAACACCATTAGTGTGTTGCATCATATTATTTGGAATTTAGCAGTCATTAAATATAGATGACAGAAATTAAATCATATTAAGAATTTTAAATGGATTTTCATAAGACAGACTTGTCAAGTTTAAATTCTCCCCTACTGTGATTATACTGTCCTAACTGCACACAACAGCTCATGAAATTTTTTTTATTTCCACTTTCAGGAATTATAGCCCCACTCCAGTTAATTTACTTTGCAGCCTTATGTCAACAGTTTAGCTTTGTAACGATATCACCAAATGACATCAGGAAGAGTAAAAATTTGAATACACACCATGCTCTGCTGTGCACTACTTCCAAAGAAAACTTTATTCCCTCTAATTCTTCAGCTAAGCAGCATAGTTACTGTCAAAAAGATAAACTTTGGCAGCAGGAAGTCTCTGTGCTTTTATATGGTTTACATTTGTAATGGAGAAGAGAGGACAAAAAGAAAATTAAAAATGTTTGCAAAAAAGCATCTCAAATAAATTACATACAAATGAAGCTACCTTTGCAAAATTTATTCTTTATATTCCTTTTTATTTCTTCCCTCCATTATGTGGCTTATCAGTAGACCTTCAAAATTGCCAGCTGCCTTTCAAATAATTTTTAGATGCTGTGATAAGAATCATGCAGACTGTCCTGGTTTCAGCTGGGATAGAGTTAATTTCCTTCCTAGTAGCTGGTACACTGCTGTGTTTTGGATTTAGGGTGAGAATAATGTTGATAACACACCAATGTTTTAGTTGGTGCTAAGTAGTGCTTACACTAGTCAAGGACTTTTCAGCTTCTTATGCCCTGCCAGCGAGAAGCTGGGAGGGGACACAACCAAGGCAGCTGACACTGAATTGTTTTTAAGTTGTTTTTACTTTTAAACTTAATTGTTTTTACATTTTTTTATCTGAGCTCAGTTTCTGAAATTTATTTGTTGGATTTTGTAAAACAAATCCAGACATAGAATAGCCATCTCTTATATCAAAAACTGAAGCTCTTCTTTGCTCTTGGGATTTCAGCGTATTTTATCATGCCACATTCTCGTGGTTTAACTCCAGCCAGCAACTGAGCACCACACAGCTGCTCGCTCACTGTCTCCCCCCCCCCCCCCCCCGGGGGGGGGGGGGGGGGAGACAGTGAGCGAGCAGCTGTGTGGTGCTCAGTTGCTGGCTGGAGTTAAACCACGAGAATGTGGCATGATAAAATACGCTGAAATCCCAAGAGCAAAGAAGAGCTTCAGTTTTTGATATAAGAGATGGCTATTCTCTGTCTGGATTTGTTTTACAAAATCCAACAAATAAATTTCAGAAACTGAGCTCAGATAAAAAAATGTAAAAACAATTAAGTTTAAAAGTAAAAACAACTTAAAAACAATTCAGTGTAAAAACAATTCAGTTTGAGATTCTGTAATCTCAATCTAATCTGAGAGCATATAAAAAAATATGAAGGTGTTTGAAATTCCATTTCCCTTCAGTCATTCTGAAGGTGGAAGAATATGGGGCCAAATATTGCAGGAACCTTGTGGGCCAGTTTTGCAAATTCACTTCCTAAAGATGAAGGAAATATTTCTGGGTACACTGATTCGGGAACCTGTGCCTGCAGAATAGATAATTAACTGAGAAAATGTAACCATACACACAAGTAATTTCAATCACAAAATTCACCATAAACTTTTGGCTAAGCCTGGAGAAAGCTACTTAACTGGCAAGCTAGTTAGGCATAATTCCTGAACGCTACATTAATAGGTGTTTTTTTTAAAAAAAAACACTTTATGGATTTCCTGACATTGTGTGTGCTAAATCCCCTTCTCCTGCAAGACTTTTTGGTTTTTTTAAAGGGGTTTTTCAAGGATATGGCAAGACTGAACCAATTAATCGAACTGTTCTTTCACAGTGAGGGTAGCTGATGGCAAGTTAGAGGAGCTGTGTTAGAATCATACCAGTCCCCCAGTAAAACCCTGCTCCCTGGGCAATGTAAGTTGTAACAGGACCCATCTCCTAGCCGTGAGATGGCAAGATGTTTACTTCTAAGAAGAAAAAGTGTGTGTCTAACCCCCATAAGTATTTACACATTTTTTTATAGTGTGGAGTTTAAGTTTACTGAGGAACTTCAGGCAAAGAGATTTGATTTTGAGAACCTCAATGACTCGTCTACATAAAAAGCATTAATCTGAGTCCCCAGACTAAAACCTAACCTTATATCCTACCTCTGAAAGCAAGCAATAGCAGATGTTTTAGGAAAACAATATTAGAAACAGGAGATGCACTGGGATTCTTGTCTTCTATATTTTCCCCCTTCCCCCCAAGTTATGGCAATCACAGTTTAGGTACTTTTTGAGCCATCCTCCCTGCTGACACATCTATTTATTCATTCTTTTATAATTTTGACCTCTATAAACTAGGAAATTACTAAACAGAAGACATTCATTTCTGCATTTTGTGAAAAAGTGCTGTTTTCCCTTCTAAACCTTCTGCTCTGCCAACTCCAAGATCCTGTGTTACAAGCAGTGATAAATTAATAATTCCCTACTGATTTTCTTCACAAAAATATGTGGTACATATGTACCACTATATATGGTACAAAATTATATAAATGTGTATCACGCTCCTTCTGCATTCATCCCCTTTGAAGACTAAGTGTCTTATTCAGTCCAGCTTACCTGATGTGGAATATTTTCTGTATTTCTGACCATCCTTCTTAAAATCTTCTGTACCTCACCTAGTTCTACTGCACCTTTTTTTGAGAAAGGATGCCCAAAAATTCATTCAGCATTCAAGTTATGAAAGTATTATGAATTCACAGCATCATACTGATATCTTCTGTTTTGCATTCTGTTCTTTCCAGATAATTCCCATGTGCTTTTTGGACTCCTGCTACACACCAAGTTGATGTCCTCAGACAGCTATCCACAGTGGCTTCAAGATCTTGTTCCTGATTGTTTACCTTTTCCACCCAACCTCCTGGGCATTTGCCACCTTTAAATTTCAGCTGAAATTTCTCATTCACTCTGTTCAGCTTTTCGAGACTGTTTTGCAAGTGCTTATACCCTGAGCAATTTGCTGTTATCTGGAAATCATGGAACCTTACCTGAAATGATGTAATTTATGATATCAAGATTATTGCATGGTACAGACCCCAGCTCAGATCCTTGTGGCATTTCACTGGTAAAATCCCTCCATTGTGAAAACTGACCATTCAATCCTTATCTTTTTTTCTTACTAATTGGTAGCCAGAGAGAAATCCAACCCTGTTATTTCTTGACAGTTTTAATGTTTTTAAAATTTGTTGGTAAATAGTTTTTTCCAAAGCTTTTTGGAAGGACTTATCAAACAGGTCACCCTCAATCACATGCTTATATGTTTAGTGACTCCTTGCATTTCTTCTTTCAATATTATATAGTATAATAGCTCAGGTTTGGATTGCTAATTGCACCTTAAGCAATGCAAAACGAATTGTTGGCAGCCTGTACAAGCAGTTTTTGCAGTTGGTCAGATTTATACACTCCAAAAGTATACTTCTACTTACACTTGGTAGAAAAGGAAGCACTGCAGACATTGGATATTTTAATATCACATTCAGACCTCTCTGGTACTTGTACCCAAATGTCATCTTTAAAGATGAATCAATCAGCCATAGGAGTTTCACTTCATTACTGGACCTTTTGCACTTAGCGTTTACATATGCAAACTTACACATTTATGTATTCCTGTATTTTTTTCACTTTTATGAAAAGAAGCAGTGGCTAAAAGTCTGGTTGGCTCTCATAGCCCTTGCTCAAGCATAAAAGAAACCAACAGCCTTGTGTTCGGTGTTCAGAAATAGCTGTAATAAGGAGCCCAGTCTAGGCTTAGATTATCCTAAATGGGGTTCATCTGAGGCCCTACCCACCAGTACCCTGCCTTTTAGGACAAGAAATGTGTTTGGCATATAATGTCTACAGAAAAGTAACAATAGAGAATTTTAAAATTAAACATTTCTGTGTTTTTCATATACAGACTACAATTACTCAATACATCTAGTTGAATTAAATTGTGTTAATCAAACAAAAAATATTATTCCAGACTGCAAATAACACAGCTGGTGACATGGTGAAGCATTTCAAAGTATCATTATCACAGAAGGAACAGTGATATAAGGATGGAAAACGCATGATAAGAGCAAGAGAGGATACTAAGCAATGACTCCTTTTAAATTTATGAGCCCCTGAGCTGGTGAAAGAAAGCAACCTTTTGAATTTCTGCACCAACAAACCCTTCACATCTGCAGACCATACTGCAGTTGGGTACAGCAGAGATTTTAGGCCATTGTTTGGCAGTGCCAGTTGATTTCCCACAGTTAATGTAAAGAAAAAGAAAGAACTATTTACTCTTTCCTTCCTTTTTGTTAGTGATAGTTCATCTCTTGCATTTTACATTTGAGTAGGTATGTGATATTGTGAGTGTTTGATGAGAGTGCATGTGAAATACAACAGTAGCTTCTGACAATGTATACTAACACATAAGCTGGTCAAGATTCAATTTGGTGACCCTTTGCACCAGAGAATAAAGTTTATGATACAATATGAAAAATTTTGATTGAATATGCAGAGCTATGAGCACCATCTCATTGCCTTGTTTGTCTAACCTCATGGGTTTCTCACTACAGATGCTAATTGCATTATGGTATTTTCATGATGGATGACTTCAAATGATGTGTGTGTGTTACTCTAAATAATACTCTCTTTATTTTGAAGTTTGGGCTTTCAATGCTGTATTTATGTCTCCAAATGGAGAAGCGTTAGATTTGAAATAAGGACTGTGACTTAGTGTAACAGGCTTTAGTTTGCTGTCTTTATTATCTGAAAACCCTATAAAGTGGTAAGTATGAGACTTACAGCATTTTATTGGATGTAACAGCTACCATTTTCCAGCACACTCTGAGCTGCCTCAGAAAGTCTAAGTGGAGGGGGCCTGTTTAAAAAAAAAATTTCCTTGAGCTTGCTTAAGGAATTCTTCAGAAGCATTAAAAGAAAAAATGAGATTTTGTATTTATTTTCAGACCATTTATGAAGGTTTATTAAGTTTGAAAGCCAAATCTGGCTCTCAGAATAGAGTAAGGGGGGTTAACTTTGCAAAAGGTTTGCACTGAAAGCACTGTAAAAAAATATGATAGAGATGAACCAGTCCCTGAGACTTAGCAAAAAAAAAAAAAAAAAAAAAAAAAAACCCACAGAAAAACCTGTTTTTTCTTAAAGGACTATACATAAATTGTGCCCTCTTAGCCATAACCTGGGGTCAAAAAGCAGAAGCCTGACCTCTGAAACCTCAAGAGATTTAGAAGGAGGTTTTTACTTAATTATTCAGTAAAAAATAAACAATGATATTACATTAATCTTTAAATAACACCTCACTATATGTCATGGAAAGGTCAAAATTATTGGATTATTCTTATGCTCTGCAGTTACACGGGAACCGGAAGGATAGTTCAAACCAAGGAATCCAAAAGTGCAGGCTGAAAAGTCTTTGCTTACAATTCACAAAATGGGTTTTTAATTGTGAATGTAGGTTGCTTTGAATTACCAATAATAAATGTCAGCTGCGTGAATTGTAGTCAGGCATGAACTAAGAAATTATTCTAATTCTCCCTTTTACAATGTTTTATAGTGAAGATATAACATATCACATCATGTTGCAGCTCTGTTTGGCCCCAGGGCACTGTACTGGGCTCAGGAGAGCTAGATTCAATGGCTGGCTTAGACATAGCCTTATTGTGGAAGCTTGGTTAAATCTTCTAGTCAATTTTCTCAGAATTAAGCACCTAAGTGCTTTTCAAGATCTGATCCTTTCAGTAAAATAAGTAGAGAAATTCATATTCTCATAGAACCTGCAAAGTTAAGAATCTGTCAACAGTTATGAGGTGCCAGAAGATATTGACCACAAAAAACCCCCGAACAAACAAAACCCACAAAGCCAAAAAACAGACAGACAGAAATAAATGTTTTGTTAGAAAGAGCTGGGGATAACTGACAGATTCAGATGCTGTACATCAAGCCTAAATTTCCAAATCTTTTATTTGCCAGCTGAATGCGCTTTGGAAATCAGTTCACTGGACTGCCTCAGCTATCCCATCTGGAAAATATTATCAATCTCTTTTTAAAAATATTTTGAGATCTATTAAGGAAATGGTGTGATAACAGATTTAGTTGCTGTTCTCACTGAACCCAAACCTAAAAAGGACATATAAGCTGCTTGGCAGGAACAGCATTAGAGTATTTTTCCTGAGTTGCTAGTAAGTACAATGTGTAGGGTTTTTTTGTCCTAGTGAAGTATCATGGATAAATCCACAGATCCCAATCATTAGCATCAGTCAGATGCTATGAGTAAAAAGAGGTGCCTACATACAGCTCTCAGAAGGAGAACTTCTGATTTTTGCCTCTTCTGATAACAGTGGATTTCACCGAACATCTTCCCAAAGTACAGGTTGATGAGGGACACCCATTTCAGTCTTGCTGATAAAACTTAGTTGCAAGGCTGGAAAACATATATAAAAAATAACCTGTCCTTCTAAATGGAGATATATTCTAGCTTTCCTTACTTCTAATTTATGATCTCCAACTCCCAACAAATATATCTGAGCTGAAATCCTGGCCCCAGGGAAGCCGATGTCAGATCTTCTATTGACATTAATAGACCGTCCTGAGCCACTGTAAATACCCAAAATATGCCAGTCAATCTCTCTCACCTGTTTCAGAATTCTTAAGGGCATATTCCAGTTTATATCTACATAAGGTTCAGACTTAAAATTGACTTAATTTTTTCTCTTTCAGCGCTAATGTTTTTTGTAGTGTTCCCAGAATTGTTCTTTTTTTTATTTTGGACAGCTATTACCTGCCCAAAGACACTTTTTATTGACATTCCAGTGATAGCTTAATTAAAATGTTCTGCTGTTTCATGCATGCCAGAAACACTACAGGCTTAAAGTAGAAACAATTCTAAGTAGATACTTGGTTCTCATTCACATAAGTTAATCAAGTGAGATGCAACCCTCATTCATTCAGTATATCAACACAAAGAGGAGACTCATGTCATTTTCTTTTGTGAATTATTTTCTTTTTCCCCCCCATTTCTGGCATACCATTGTTGGTGTTTCTGAGATGTAAATTGAAGTATGCAATTTTTTTCAACATACAAATGTCTAGATGCAGATGTTTAACTCTACTCCCTGCATAGCAGGCTGTCATACCAAAGAGGGAATGACAATTTGAACTGACCATTTTTTTCCCAACTGAACCATATAAATGTATCATTTTAAAATGCCTGCAAGAATCCAATGCTATCAGGAAGGAATCTCAAACACCAGATTAAAAGAATTACCGGGGGAAAAAAAATTAGCAAAAAGGCACTGACCCTTCTCCTATTAATAGATTCACATAGCTAAGAATACATGTAGTTGCTTTCAAAAAATTATACAGGCAGTGATCTAGACTGCAAGGAACAAATAGGAGAAGAAGCTTCTTTGTCATTCATAAGGGACAAATTCCACCTTTGTTCACATGGGTAACAGGAAGCAGAGTTTCAGCTCAGCACCCCTTTCCTTTTAAGCATAATTGAATATGCTCTATATTTCCACTGTGGCTAAGTGTGGAGCTAAAAACCAGCATTGCCTCTGCATACAGAAAAGCTCCTGGGTGTATTAGTACTTACTCTAGATCAAGTGCTGCATATCACTGCACTTGAACTCTCTTTATTATGCTGAAATAACAACCTGTCTCCATCAGGCAAGAATGATTTTTTTTAATTTGTTTCAAATGAAAATTCATTTACTCCACCTGAGATCTAAAAGAAACCAGGAGAAAATAATATTCACCTTCCTTCTAACATTTACTCATTTGCAAATGAGTAATACAAATGGCCATTCTGAAGATGTTCTTCATCTTTACAACATGTGGCTCTTTCCTGTGCAGTATCAACAGCCTTTGGAGTCACCCAGAGGAGATGACACTTAATCAGATCAGCTAACTCAGCTGATTTGTCTGGGAAACAATTGCTTTTATTTACTACACATCACCTTTTGCTTTGAATGGGACTTCTCAGATTTGCAGAAGCCAAGATCGCAAAGGGTCTGTAATACCTACACAAAGAACCACTGCATGTGTGCAGACCAGCTTGCTGTCTTGTGCAGCGAATGCCACTGTTAAAGCAAATGCTAGAATTGAATACTCTGGCAGCTGAGAGACTCAGTAAATTCAAACCATCCTGAGTCTGACCTACTGGGTTTCCATAACTCACATCTGCATCCAGCAACTTGAACTGGTGTAGGAACATCTGTTTTGAAAAGAATAATTTTTTTTAACTATAAGGAATTATTAAGTGTTTTACTACACAGTCAAGGCACCATTACCATGTTTTTCTTTATCTTCAAGGTTTGTATTTCTAATAAACTTATATGTGATATAAATGTTCACGATAAGTAGTTCAACAGGCAGTAGGGAACTTAGTCATTTAGGAGTGGGGCACTTCTGAATCTACCACATCCATCTGAATGACTGCCTGCAGGAGCTTTGTATTGCACTGACTTCAGTGACTCCAGCCCACAACCTCTTAGAACCAGTTCTTTTTCAAAACTGTACTCCCTACATGGTTTCGGGGGGGGGGGGGGGGGGGAAGAGGACCACAAATCACAAACAGAGCATTGTGAGAAACCAAACTTAAATTGGTTCATCTTTTTTAAACATAAAAGGGGTTGTTGCTATCTCTCACTAATCCAAGACTGGAGGAATTGAAGCCTGATTATTTTATAAAATAAGATAACAAAAGTACCAAAAATAACAGAAGTTATTTTATATTTATCAGCATGAGAAGGAATATTTTCCTTTTAATTAGCACTTCTGGAGAGATGAACAGAGCAAAGCATCCACAGGAACAAAGTTATCAAACTGTACACTAGAAGTGAAGCATCCGCCTGAGCTCAGGAGCCTATGATGTGGCTGAACTTAGTGACAGAAGAATTCTGCAAGCAACAAATATTCTCATTTTGAGTTAAATATGGTGGTATAACCAGGCCTGATGTTGTGATGGTGAGGTGTGTGTGGAGTATGGAAGAGAAGACCAGGAGAAGGATCAACTTTTGTCTCGCAGTGCAGAGCACCAAGCCCAGTTGTTTCCCAGCTCTCTGTTCTTGGCTCAGTTATTATTTCTACAGAAATAAATTTGGCTATTTTTAGAGAGTGTAAGAAAAAATAATACCACTGAGGAAAAAAAATTGAAGCTAGATAATATCGTGTTCTTTACATTTCTAGATGAGCATACCTACTGTCTCAAGCTGGCTACTCCTGCAGACACCTGCACTCCACTGTGAGACTGGTCTCTGTTGACCTCCTGAATAATACTATTTCCCAACATCTCCTAGCTTTGTTCCATCTGCTGCTCTTTCAAAGTTGAAGTTAAACTCTTACAAATCTAAATATTACCATATAATGTTGTCTGTAAAGAGTATAAGATACCTTTTCTATGGAAGAAACACAGACAAAGTAAAAAATTCCATTCAGGTGCCTCTTGGGGATCCCGAGTTAGCATACTGGGAAGCTGACCTACTGATCCATGAAAAAGCCATCATCTCTTTCTTCCCTGTTGATGGAGATACATGTCACACACCACAGAAAGAGGTCTGTCTCACTGCTATGCCAAGTGATGAAAACAGTTTAAGAAACTGTGTCTGAACTGTGGATCCTGAAGCTTTCCTATCTACTGGAGCTCAGTACCTTTGTCAGCTGTATCACAACCAGAGGCTTTTGAAAAAAGAAAAGGGTAAACAGGTAATGGTATACAGAAAAGAAACACAAGGAAGAAACACAGCAGGTGCAACAGAGAGAAAAATTGGTGGACAGACCTGAATAAGAATGATATAAAAAAAGATGGATCTCAATGAATGACGGGGACTTTTTATTTGTTCCTTTTTATCTCTGACTTCAGGAAAACAGTACAATCTCGCTTCGTGCTTCTCCTCCATCTAAACAGCAGAACAAATTCCTGTAGTCTCAAAACATCTGACACTCCATATGCCTTCAATGTAAACCAGAAGCACTCATATAACACTTCTGTTAAAATTAAATGTAATAACAAAAAGCTATCAAAATTTCAGATGCATTTAAAAAAACCATCATGGACCAGCTGCAAAATACGCGTGGGAAGTATGTCTAAAAGTATCAGTGAAGAGCATTTACTGAGAAATTTTCAATATCATGACCTTCTCTTAGAAACTGCCACTTTCCCAGGACCAGAACTTTTCACAGGAAAATTCTAACATTCATTAACCTTTTGTTAAATTTCTTCATTCCCGTAAGGAATTTCTGCTTGATATCAGAAACAGAATAGTAGCCAGACCAGCTGTTCACTAAAGGAAAGGTTACTTACTTCTCTGTAACAGCCTTGGTCTGGGTAGCTCACAGGCACACTGCTTCCTAGTCTCATCTGATATGGAATCAAAAAGTTTCACTGCATGAAACAACGCATCCTCTAGTACGAACAGATATAGTTGCATGCCTAGAGACTAAAGACAGAAAAGAGCCTGTCAGCGAGTAGATTCAATCCACATCTTAATCGTTAATTACATGTAAGTGTAGGCCTAGACTTAGCAGTTCACTTGAAACTAATCTGATGAGCTCTAAACAGACAAATGTGTCTTCACAGAGCAAAGGTAAAATCCAAATCTGACTGCAAAAGCCATACAGCTGAATGACAGTATCCTGCTTCCAGTTACAAAGCTGGCTTATGGAACATCCTCCACCTACCTTGAGTGAGCATCCCCCGTATTTATTTTGTCATTGGACTCCCAAATTCTTTCGAAGGCAGTAACAGAAAAATTGACTACTTTTTAAAAAATCTAATTACCAGAGAATTCTGACATGCCATAAAGGTAGTGAGTCTGGCCATGGGTAATGTTTCTATTTCAGATATGCCTGGGAAATGTGTAAGTAATTCTAGTTAAATCATTTATTTAAATCCTCGTCTCATGCTAAATGTAGTAAAAGAGCTGGTAAGATCTCTACAGTAATTAGTAATTCTATCAGAAAACACCAGACAATCTAAAGCCCAGCAAACTTCTACCCATTAGGGCTCTATTTTTATATAAAGTACTTGTGCAGTGTTAAAATTCAGACCCATTAAACCAGAGCATACATGCCAAGGCAAGAGAAAACTGCTTAGATTAAAATACAGTTTTTAAATGAGACATTCTTGTTCAAAGTCATTATGAAATCTCTGAATTTTAAATTGTATGGTATTATTGTAGGCTATATTTCACTCTAGTTAAGAAAACTGAAATTAAAACCACTTAGCATAGCAAATGATGAATGAGATCAGTTAAATAATGTCACTTCTCACTTCTTTCCTGTAGTGAAGTGTGTTGTGATTTGATTGTACATAGAACTATATACCACAGAGCTTCAGATACAGCAAAAGCCTCCCTTTACAGGAGATAGGACACACATGTACATATTTATACAGCTGTACCTCTGTTCTTAGAAGTCCTATAATTCTATGCATGAAGTAGGCATTTTCTGACCCAAGTAGTGAAAAAGGCAGATCAATTTACATTGTAATTAGTGAAAACAAAGATACAGCTTTAAGAATATAACTGTTTATTCAGATTGCACTTCAAAAATATTTGCCTCCTTAAGTATTTTTTATTATTATTATTATTACTACTACTACTATTATTGTTATTATTTTATTTTCAACACAGCTCTGTGTCTCTGTTTCCATCTTCTGGTACTTGTATTAACAGCTTATAGAAAAGAAACAGAATACTAGATGCACATGGAAAGACTAGTAGGTGCTGGCTTTCACCCTCGGGAATATTTAGCTATTCCATACAAGTTGTTCATCTCAGAATTGTCACACAAGAAAGAAAAAACATCAGAAAATCCACCTCAGAATCATGAATGAACTGACACATGCAACTGCAAAAAAGCCGGGCTATTTAGCTCAGGCATGGCATCGTGCTAAGCCATCAGATTCTAGAAAACAGTATTGGAAAAGAGCTCCAAAGTAACTAAGCCTACCCTTCTCCCAAGGCTCAAATGTGAGCCAAGGTGATAATTACAGAAAATCAGATGGACATTTTGTCGCCTATTACAGTTCCTTGGCACAATTCACACTGCAACATTTTTAATAGATGCATAAGAAGTCCAGTGCATTAAAAAAACCCGAACTTTCAATCATCAACTCCATTCTTAAAGTGATGCTCTAGAACATCTTAAAAACATCTTGAAACAACATTTTTTAAAAAAAGAGATAATCTCTAAATTTCATTAGAAAAAGGATCTATCTGAATTTTCTTTTAATTTGATGGACAAGTCTGTCAGCAGAAGTCTGGAAGAGGCTAGTAAAGAATGTGAACCCACTGTTCTTATAATTCAGAATTTTGGTACTGAAATCCTATACCTAAATACCTTCCATATAGGTCCATTTGTTTCAGTTGCTTGTGGAATAGAGATGAGAAGGCAAGAACAATACTTCCTAAAACATCAAATGGAGGGGGAGGAAGGGGCGAGAAGGGCTGTCCTAAAGATGCAGCACAAATTACCTACAGCCATGCGGTAAGTGGGATATTGAGCAACACTCCTGGTACTTGCTCATAGACTGGGAGAATTGGCAGGGACCTGACTGCTCCCCATGGTGGAGTTGAGTCCTCACCTTTTGGGACTGTGGAGTTGAATGTCTTAGCACTTTACCCCTAAAACCTCTTCTACTGGTTATTCCCCCTTGGATTTGCTGATAAGAGCAGGGATACCTTCCTATGCACATTCTTAAACAACAGGTAGTAAATATAAGGGAGCCTAGAGAGAGGTGATCAGAGCACTCCCGAATTTGTCACAACAAATCTGTCTCCTGAGGCAGCTAGTCAACATACAGCAACATGGCTTGAATCCAGATCCCCCACTGTATATCAGAACTTTACCTTTAAATGAAATTACAGTAGTCTCCTATTTAAAAAAATTGCATTTAAAAGGGATTTTGATGTAAAAATCTACTCTTTTTCATCTTTTTACAGAGGTCCCCAAACAGAATGGTGAACACCGTTAATTACAGTTTGGACAACAAGTAATATGGCCTATTTGTCAAATTAATCGTTTTTTAGAAGTAAAGTGGAACTCTAATAATGTTTTAAGCTATAGGTTGTAAGGCATTAAGAAGATTGCATCTAAGGATGTCAGCCAAGTTGTCCTCAGTGATTTCACCTCCATGACACAGTCCAGAACACCTGAGTCAAGAGAAGTCTAGCCTGGGACAAATCAGACTCCCTTTCCTGTTTTCCAGCCCTTCAAACTCTGTTCCTCAGGCACTCTTTCATCATCAAAGGGAGCGGGGCAGAGGGGAGGCAAGGAAAAGCATTACCAATTTTTCCCTTTACATTTTCAGGGAAAATCAGCCACTGTTTAGGTCAAAAGAGACTCGGATCTCTGCAGAATGGTGATCAACGCGTATGGGACGAGGGATGTCATATGCGAGTTCTTCACTCATACATCAGTGCAACCCCATTGATTTCAGCCAAGGTGCTGCATTTGAAGCAAAAGGATTTTTCAGGTCATTCAGTAGTCACACAGCATGTGTTGGTATTTATGCTCATCTCCAGGAGGAATATTTTCGCTTGTTAGTGTAGCAGCACAGCATGAAATAAGCCTTCCTTGCACTTCTCTGCAGAGGTGCACCATTTTCAGCTTACATAAACCAGGACTTCTTGCACTCTTGACCGTGTGTGCCCTACAGCCTTTCATGCCTAAGGTATACGTCCTGTAAGAGCAAGGCAAGTATTGTTGATTGAAAATGAAAGGATGCTCAGTTATTTAAAAATTAAAGTCTTTGTACTTCTGTTAAAAAAAACAAAAAAGGTTTTAAGGCACTTCTGTTTGCAGTAATGGTAAAAAAACCTCAAAATTTGTTCTGAAAACACCCTCTCTTTCCCCTCATTCTTATACACTCAGAAGCACATGCAAGCACCTGTTCTCTTTTTCTCCTCCCACTGAAAAACAAAAAACATGGGAGAGGGTGAAAGACAAAGAACCCTGAACCAACTATTTTGTTTCCATATTCATGAAAGTGGTCTTTTTTTAAGAAATCTGCTTTCAGGTTTTCATCCTAAGAATTACTACCAGTTCTAGCTGCTGCCCAGAATTTACATGTCACACATTTTTTAAAGTGACATTTGGGTGTCCTCATAGATGAAATCTTCACCTTGCCATTCCACTTTTTAGGAAAGATTAAAGTCCAGCGTATTATATAATTATTCCACAAGACTATAACCAAAATAACCAAATTGTCTGGACATTTTTGGGCACTTGAAGATAAAGTGCTTTTATCCACATTCAATTTATGATCTTTGTGGCAGTTACCACCTTTTGACAGGGTTCATTAAAGTACATACACTTCCCGACCACCTAATTCACTACAGAAAATCAGTTGGGCAAATAAATTATTTCTTCCTATTCTCTCTCGTCTTCTTTTTGGTACTATATTTTTTAAAATGTTAAAAACTTTAAATAACCCAAAACCTTAGCTTTAGTACCTAAAATAGGTAATAATCTGAGAATCTGTGGTGATTATGGCAGTGGCATTATGATACCAGATAAAGCGTAAGTATTAATTCAATTCCTATTTTTGTCTCATAATCAAGATATTATACAGTCCCCCAACAAGAAAGATGTATAAAGCTGCATCAAGCTACGTGTAAGTATAAATCTATCCACATTCATAAACATCTACACCATTCTGTAGAGTATTGGTCCAAATTCTCATTTCATTTGAAGTTAAACAAGTCCATCAGACAGTACAGATATGGCTCCTTTGTATTTTTTTTACTACCTTATTCTATCATTAATTGAATAGGGAAAAAAAAAAGGTTTGTAACATTCAAGGAATAAGCAAAACTATCAGATAACATTATCTTTTATACAACAGGATTCCTTGAGGTTTTTCAACATTAAAAAAAAATCACTACTTTTCCAGTAAAATGATGGAATATTCATCCTGATAACAACTGTATTCTATTACATAGAGAGCAGCATACGGTAAGTATTTATACAAGGTATTCAGCCAGACGCACATGAACATTCACTAATAAAAGCTAAATTAACACAGCGTCTGATGAGAGCTTTGCCCAGCATGCCAGGCTTATGCCAGGCAGAATCTGTGATAGTTCTGCAGCATCCAAGCTAATCCACCATTTACCCAGCCACCTATTGGTTCCAGCTTTCAAAAGGACAATAAGGTGAAACTGCACATACCACCAAGGATCAGTGAGCCGCTTAAAAGCTGCTGTGGTCCGATATCACAGGCAAGCAAAATAGTCTAGACCCACATCTGCACTAGCAAAGCAGCTGAAAACAAGGTATGGTATAGCTTATTGTTGTTCAAAAGTTATTTTTCTTCCTATAAATGGAGAGGATGTTGATAATTAAGCCTTGACTGGATATTTCAAAATTTCTACCACAAAAACATCAGCAAAAATGTAAAAATGTTGGAAGAAGTCTGATGAGAATTTTTTTTTTTTATGAAAGACAGGAAGAATGAGTTTTTGATACTGACAGCCTCAGAAAAAAATCACTAAATTCAAGGTAGTAGACATAGCGCTTTGGCCTATAATGATCTTTACCATTTTTTTTGTAAAATTTTAAATCTTAAATGATTTTTTAGTTCATAAAGATGTCCTATGACATCATCTTTACTACAGAGATCTTCCTGTTTTAAAATTCAGGACTTATATGAGATTTTATGCAATTAAAACATGCACATTCCTCTTCCAAACACTTCTCTGCTATTCTGAATGTTAATCCTCTATGCCTTCTCTCAAAGAAAGTAATCGTGAACCCACCACTAAAGTCCCAGTTTGCATGCTGATTTTGCAGATAGCCACCATGGAGCTGTGTTCAGCACAGATTTTTCTGTAGTTTCCAGCTACCTCCATTCCTGTCCACAAAATAAAGAAACAACAGATATATGGTGCTCAAAGCCCTCAAGGGTCACAAAGAAGGACAGGATTTTTCCTCAGGGAAGGAAAGAATACTCATTGCTAAAAGAGGACTAACGGGAAAAATATGTTAAAAGTTTCGTGCTAGGAAATGATGTAGGGGTAAAGGAAAATGCTTGGAGAAGGAAAGATTTGCAGTTTGAATTTCAGTTGCTAACTTCTACTGTGTGCATTATAAATTTAGTTAACCAAAGAAATGAGAAGGCACATGAAGCCATGAGAATACAAGGAAACAGTCTGAGCAGAAGTGCCAGTTTAAGTACTAAAGGCTAATTTCATACCATAGAAGTTAAACTTTGCAGAGCAACTTACCTGAAATTCAGCTATTTTATAACAGTGGTAAAGAGTAGATCAAACTCATGCTGATAAATTCAATGTTTTGTTGTATTTTAAATAACAGGGATATGACCTAGTTTACAATAAATTGGTTAATTCAACAAACATTCCAATATTTAGTCAGTTAAACAACAATAACTATGAAGAATCACTGCAATCTTTCTGTCTTATAAGGGTTGGATTCTGCTGCGGTTAAAACTACACATCTCCCAAAATCTGAAACAAACTATCTATTGACCGATCCCCAAAGCAGCAAAAAATCCATTGTTCACAGTGATTGCTGGGAATAAAGCTCTGTCAGCTCTAAGAAATGCCCGAGGACAGCTTGTCCTGGTTTCAGCAGGGATAGAGTTAATTTCCTTCCTAGTAGCTGGTACAGTGCTGTGTTTTGGATTTAGGGTGAGAACAAAGTTGATAACACACCGATGTTTTAGTTGTTGCTAGGTAGTGCTTACACTAGTCAAGGACTTTCCAGCTTCCCATGCTCTACCGACTGAGAAGGTTGGAGGTGCACAAGAAGCTGGGAGGGGGCACAGCCAGGACAGCTGACCCCAACTGGCCAAAGGGATATTCCATACCATGTGACGTCATGCTCAGTATATAAAACTGGGGGAAGAAGAAGGAAGAGGGGGGACATTTGGAGTGATGGTGTTTGTCTTCCCAAGTAACCGTTACGCGTGATGGAGCCCTGCTTTCCTGGGGATGGCTGAACACCTGCCTGCCGATGGGAAGTAGTGAATGAATTCCTTGTTTTGTTTTGCTTTTATGCACGGCTTTTACTTTACCTGTTAAACTGTCTTTACCTCAACCCACGAGTTTTCTCACTTTTACTCTTTCGATTCTCTCCCCCATCCCACCAGAGGGGAAGTGAGCAAGGGACTGTGTGGGGCTTAGTTGCTGGCTGGGGTTAAACCACGACACAATTTCTTTGCCAGGAAGCACACGGGCTTCCGTAATCTCTGTGTGGTTCTGCTGCTGGAGGGTGCACACTGGGGAAACAGGACTTTAAACAGCAGGACAGTACAGAGGCAGAGGAGTGAAAGGAAATGGAGACAATGAGCTTCTCTTTGGCTATTAATAGATACAGAACCCTCAGAGAGGTAAATCCCTAGCTTTTGTTCAGAAGGCTTCTGCAGCCCCCAGGGACTTTTCTGTCTGAAAAAGAAGAACATTTTTTATTACATTCTGAAGCAAAAGATTTGGGTCATTCCTGAGAGGCTCGTTTGTTTCGGGGAAGCAAGTGAACTATTTATGGCTTCTCTGGTAAGAAAAGGAAAAACTTATTTCCTGAAGACTCTCTTTCTAGACTTAAGCCTTACACTAGTCTTTCATGCAACTCAGAAATGAAAGAAAAGATAATCATAATCTGAACAACATAGGTTGTTATTTTCTTATATTAACCCTTCGGTTATTTTAATCTCATGAACAACAGCTTTTAGATAAAAGTTTTCTGGTTAGCAGCACCTCTACTCTATGCGCCAGTGTCAGTGCAAACTATTTATGTAAGTGACCTTCAATGCAGTACTTGTTTACGCTGTACTTTGCTGGTGAAAAATAATAATTAAAGAAAACCTTTGAATGTTCTAAAAGCAATTACTGAAATTTTTACTTTGTATTGCGAACACTGGGTGATTCAATCTGATTGCATTTATACAGTACCTACAGATGTAGGTCAATTATATAATTTCATCAAAAGCTGCACTTTATGATCTACCATCCAGATTATTATAGAAACACGATAGTATTTCTTTACTATGGTTAGTGTCACATTAGAAGAACCAAAAACTTTACAGAAATGTATATGGAATAGTAGTGGGTGTAAAAAAATGAACAACTTCTGACCACAATATCCTTGATAATTATTTCTGTGTATTTAGGTTTTCTTTTCCAAGTCATCATGTACCAACTTGAAAGAACTTATTTTCTAATCAGCTTTAATGTATAGCATTTCCTGGGCTCATGTCTGTTTCTGGAACAGTAAAACCAGGAGGACCAGGTTTTTGCCATGTACTGTCTAACATATCTGAAATTAAATCTCCTCTCTTTCCTGACAATGCACCATTCTGTTTGACAATATGTTTGACAATATATTTGACAATATATTTGCACTTTAATTTCTATTTTGCATTAACTGGTTGTAAAGCTGGTATGCACAACAATATTTTCAGATGATGATCACAGAAGTAGCTCAGATTGTATAGGGCCTCCAGCCTTTGTTCATAACAATCTCTTTGTTGGAAGTTTCTGATCTGACAAGAGAGAAGTGGAACAAACCAGACACACGCTCTTGATTCTTTTCAGGATGAGGTTAGCCAGCCTATGGAAAGCTAGCTGGTTGACACTGCATGGAGACAGGTGAGAACCTGCACATACGCTCTGCAGTTTAGTCATGCAGGACTCTTCTCCCAGCATTTTCAGCCCTTTCTCTAATAATAATCTGTCCAAAGTTTCACGCATTTTCAAGCACAGAATTGAGAAATGAAGTTAAATATCCTACTTTCACATATAAAGAAGTAATTTAATTTCTTGTGACCATTCATATGAGACTGACACAAGGCAAGGAACAAACACAACCTGAATGTTGAAGAAGCTCAGTTCCCCAAACCACGGCTTCTTACTTCCAGAAGTCTTTTTCTTTCATAGCATTAAAGATCAAAAGTAAACTGAGGTTCTCAACTCACAGTAATATTAGTACAAAAATATACTGTACTGGGTCTGGCTCAGATGGAGTTAATTTTCTTCATAGTATCCTGTGTGGTGCTGAGGTTTGGATTTGTGACTAAAACAGTGTTGATAACACACCAGCATTTTGGCTGTTGCTGAACAGTGCTTGTACCCATTACACATACACAAAATTCTTTAGTCTCTGACAGGAGCCTTTAGGCTCATTGCCCAAAACGTCTTGGAATCTGCCAAGACAACTAGCGTACTTCTATAAAAAACAATGATATCTGTAACAATCATTCTCCTTTAGACACATCCTGAAATCATTCAGATAGAATGTTGGTTACATTCCAGGTTCATTCCTCAGATGGCAAAACAATATTGACCTTCTTTTCATTAGAGCAGAAGCAAGGAAAAAGAAAACCTAAACAGATTACTTATTAACTTTAGATTTCACTTTCTCCAAAGTAGCAAAGATTAGAAATGCAGAAAGAATAAGTTGATTATTCTCATGAATAATTATGAAATCTTTGAAATTGTGATTCACCCATAACAACAAGAGGATGTATTAATTGCTTGAGTAGAATCATAGAATCATTAAGGTTGGAAAAGACCTCTTAAGATCATCGAGTCCAACCGTCAACCCGAGTAGTTTTAAACTTTGAAAGTTTATCGAGTGATTATGTGTCTTTCCCAAATTTATGTTATGTCAAGTCCCTTTTCAAGTTGTTTGAAACATCATAGCTTTACAGAAGCAAGAGATTTACTTCTCTCCTTTTAAGATAACTTCATTAAGAAAATGATTTGTGAGCAGGTCAGTATTATCTGACCTGATGAATTCACAAACCCAATTAACAGGATAAATTACATAGAAAGAAGGACTTCAGAAGTTTATAAATAAAATTTCAATTCCCACAAGAAAATGTTTCTTTTGAATTTAGCTAAGAACTCTTACCCCTCTTCCTCCCACCCAATTAAATTGATTCTGTACTTTGCAGTGCATTGTTATTTCCTTTCTTTTACTGAAGTTTTCAGAATCTTTGCTGTTTCTATTGTCTAACCCGTACAACTTATCATACTGTGCATTTGGAATGTTGATTTTCTGGGCTGTTTGGGGGATGAAACAGAATAGGAAATGCAACTTATATCAACTGAAATACAAGTACCCAAGTAGTCCTCTTGACAGCTACATTAAGAAAATTATCAAGAAAAAATTAGGGGGTTTAGAACATTTATCTCTGTCACATTCAGTGACTTAACTATTGCAAGATAGTCTTGATTAAATTAAGCATCAGACTTCCCTTCTATGCCTAAGTATTCAGCAAAGATTTAAGTGAATAAAAAATAAAGAGCAAGAATTGGTAACAAAACACAATATAATTTACATCTGTATTTCTTATTTCACATGTACTCTGGTTAACAAGTACTTAACTTACAAATCCATGCCTGTTTGCGAGTTACTATCAGGTAACTTATGTTCCCATTTCAGGTTTGGTGTTGGCATCAACATTTAGAGACAATGGAGTCTTTCATTTTCTGCAGTATATTCTTGTGTTCATATCACAGCAATCAGAGGGGAGAGAACATGACATGACGTAAGCAGAAGGTGGCACAACCAAAGCTTGTGTGATCCTGAAGTTAATAAATTTAACTAAATTACATTTTTCACACTTGGCTATATCACACATCAAAACCAAAGGACTTGGATAAAATAAAACATTGCTCTATTAGCTACACCTAAAGCAATGATTTTGGGCTTTTTGTTACAATTACATTGGCCAGCAACTCTGATGTCTAGCTCTTCTGGTGAGGTTTAGCTTAGTTTTAGGGAAACATTTTGTAGCATTGCTTAAAATAAACATTGTATAGTTCAGTCATCTGCCCTATATGCTCACTTTAATTTCATTTAATCGTATCACAATCTTCAGGGGGAAAAAAATTTTTTCAAAATATCAGCAACTTTCTATTCTTAACTTTAAGCATTCTAGGTTTTAGCTTAATATGTCAGTTCTAAAAATTACACATATATATCTTCTCTGCATACCGTACAGGAACTCCCGATATGATGGGTTATACCTCATATAGCTAGATGAAAAGTAAAGGATGTGATTTTAATGACAGCCCAGGGAGGCTTTGTTACTTGGCTGAATATCCGGACACTGCTAACTGTTGTTGTAAAGGCTCAGGATGGATCTGAGGAAGGTGCTACTGGATGAAATTTTATGATTCTTGCTGTAAAAAAGGTCAGACCAGAGAATCAGGAAGGTAAGTTCCTTATTTAGACATTTATGAAGATAGGAACAATTTCTTTATTTCAGACACTTTTAGCTGCATCTGCTGAAGAGAGTGGATTGGATGCAAGAGGATAGAGAATATCTCTACTTGTGTCAGGATGATACTGTCAGCAGTGCAGTGAAGTCTCTTAAGCACCAATAATATCCATTAATTTGACATAATGATATTGGGAGACCCTGTTGCAAGACTGAAAAATAGTCACATGTAAACAAAAGCTCACCTCGGTCATGTTTTTTTCCCTCCTAAATCCTAATGAAAAGACTCTGATACAGACCCTTGGGCCAAAATACATATAAAGACTACAGCAGGTTCCTGAAATGTGTAGAACTTAAAACAGGTGTGGGGCGAAGGGGTGTCTATGAAATATTCAAACCATTTTCTTGAGGGAAGTGGTCCTACACAGAATGTTTCTGTAGAACACAGGCTTCTAATTTTGTCTAAAATTTAGCTGAAAAATATTGAAATACCTCAAACTTTTCTTGTTAGGTAACAGCTATGGTTCTGGCAAATTTTTATTCTTAAGATGCAGCTCAGCATACCAAACATGAGAATTGAGCCCATATTTTATGTGGTTATTTTTGTATTTCAATTAATCCCACTCAAGTCAATTTTCTGTCACCAAAGCAGAATGTGTAGTGTCCACTTAACTAATTTGCCTACAGTTCAGGTTTTATTCAAATGACAGGAAGGAGATAGAGAACGGAGGTGATAGTAAAGATACCAGTATTGCCAAGTGCAAGGTTCAAAAAGTCACGTACTTAGACCTCGACTGATGTCTCCAGCCTTCTAGAAAACTCTGTTCCTTTAAAAAAAATGTGGTTATCTAATTAATGATCATTGCCCTCCTCAAATATAAGGAGCAGCACTAAAATTTCTTAGGAAGCCATCACTTTATATGACAATTCCACACTTGCAGAGGAATCAGAATAATTCAGTATTTTCCATTCAAATACATCCAGGACTAATTCATTAAAAACCAGCTATAATAGCTAGGTACTTTATAAATTAATCTAATATGATCATTTTGTATCCAGGTATTGTCTTTTTCAGAGGAAATATTAAACTGTCTTTATTTATTTATATGAAGTAGAGGATCATCAAATTTTAATTTCCCTATATATAAGCTTCCTAAGTCTTCACTCTCTGCTTTGATCTAAAGATAATAGTTCTGAAGTCAGCAAGCAAAAACATGAATAACAGTGAATACAGTAATGAAGCCATTTAATTTAATTAAAAGTTTAAACGATACCAAACCAACAAGGATAATGAAATGTCCTTTTAATAATTTTAAATAGCTATTGAAATCTTAAATGAATACCAAACTGGGCCTGAGATGACTCTGTGAACCAGCAAGAAGACTCCTGTTCAGAAGCAACAAATTTTAATGTTTTTATTTTATAATTCTTCCAAGATACAACTTTTCCAAGACACAATAATTTACCATGCAAAGCTTGGTTCATATTGATTTCTGCTTCAGTTAAAACCCAAACTCTTTAAGTAGAAAATGTATAGTTTCATATATTGTACAGGAGGATATTGATTACAAAAGTCTTTAATTCTAAAATAATTCTATTTTTCATGTGAATTTACTTCCAATTTTCATCACACAACAGAAGCCTAATAAAAGAAAAATAAAATTACATCACAACACAGAAAGAACTAGCTTGCCTCAACAGCTGCAAACTCCTCAAATTATTACATATACATCCTAGAAGTATCTCTTAGCAATTGAGTTGAATCAAAATATAATTTGTCACTAAAAAAAGTACAGCTGCTAAATGTGTCCACCCACAAATTCCTATAAAAACCTATTGAAATATCAGACAATAAGAAGTACAAGGACACAAAGTAGGACTTTTAGCAAGAGTTTAACTGCCAACTTATTTGAAGAGCTGCAAAGCACAGAAATACCATATGGTGACTTGGGAACAATGGTTTGGCGTTTTTTACGTGTGATCCTCCAATAAGAAATATTAAGAAATTACTATTTGGATGTAGTTTCTCATAAAATTAATACTAGCTACTGGTTTAGCAAAAAGGTACCTGCATTCATTTTACAAAGAGAAAAACTAAACTAAACAAAATTAAGGAAGGAAAGTAGAAGACGGAGTATGAGCAATGACTGGCCCAAATTTCAGAACTTAAGGGACATTTGCATTAACTTGACAGGGTTCAGATTAACTGGATCAGCTCAGGAAAAAAGTCTATTTTTATTAAAACTACAAAAGCAGTAAGTGAATGATGTGTAAGGGAAGAAACATGGATTTGTTCACCAAACTTTAGCTATTGAAAAGTTTTTGTTTACATAAAGCTAATCTAGTTGTTAGGACTCCCTCTGCAGCTGTAAGGGAAGACAGGCACCTCTACAGTAAAATTCATCTAATCTTGTCCAGGTGCTATCAGCTGTCCATTAAGTTAAGATGTGAAACCAGCTTTTCATTTTCAAAGTTACTTAAGATGAATGTCATCTCATGGGGTAGCAGTAGAGTTTTTTGAAATATTGATTAAAAATCATGAAATCTTGCTTGCAAAATTCAACTTCTTGATATGTGCAGCTAGACAGATAGAGAACAAGCACAAAACAAATGCTACAAAATCAGAACACTGAGTGGTTATCCAGTGAGGTATTTCAAGAATGGCCAATATGGCATGAACTCTGCCCAACATAATCCTGTATTGCACATCAAAGCAGGGATCTAAAGCACTGGCATTACTCTTGTCTGAATTGTGACAGGGAGTGAGGCTGAATAAAAAAATATATACGTATATGTTATATTTAGAGAGAGAGAGAGAGAAGTAAGTTTCCACCTCTTTGTTGTGGTAACACGGGATTTGTTATGCAGTTCAGCAAGAAAAAAAAAAAAGTCTCTCTAGGGTTAGGAAAGAGAAATTAGAACCAGAATATTTTACTGTTTTTTGGTTTTTGTCCTCCTTAACTAAAGGCAAGTTGTTGACTCAAGTCCCAGAAGCTAGGAGCAACTTCAAACATTACTTACATAATTAAAGAAGGTCTGATGCAAAGACATTTGGAAAATATAAAGGCATGTGTATAAGTGCACTTTATTAAGTGTTTTGATTACTGAGCAATAATACAGTACAAAGATAATGAGTAGACTTACTGAGTGTTTGTTGGTGTACAATTACTATGTCAAAACCATGGTGTAACATAGACATGATGCAGTTGGAGATTGAAATACAGTGTCCAGGGCACTTTATTTACAGCAATGATGTTAATTTTTCCTTTGAAATTTGCCTAGTCATATCATTCACCCTATTAATCACTTATAGTATTTTCAAGTACAGTTGTGTTCACATTTTTTAAATTTGCTTGCTGTGATATTCACATTAAAATTAATGGAATGACAGGAATATTTTCCCAAAACACTGACTTTAAAGAAGATTTTTGGGGGTTATGAAAACAAATTTTCACATGCAAAATAATCAGCTTTGGCAATAAATCATTGTCAGTGATGATTTCAGCTAATATGATACTTCATTGAAGCCAATTAAAAATGTGGTTTGGGTTTTTCAGCTGTGAGGGAAAAAAATCACTATATTGTGGACTGCAACTGACAACTATAGGGGTAGAGCAACAAGAATATACTTATTGCCACACAGGTACACATTCATGCAGAGTCTTCCATATAACTCCCAAAATTTTATGTGTATGCTATGGCTGAAGAAATCAATTTAAAATTCAACTGGCTTGCTGAGCTTTACAAAATATTGTCACTGTATGAAGTACAAGTAAGCTTAAAAACTGTAATGTGGGATGACCTTTGCAATGGAAGGGCAAATCCAGGTTTTCCTTTACTATGTATGTTTAACTGTAAAGACTGGACACCTGTAATACCCAGCAATGCTGGCTAGCCTATGTCTTGCTGCTTTTTGAAAAGTCCATGCTTGTCAGCCTTGCCATGAGCCTCCTGCTAGTGTCCTGCTAGATATACTCCACTTTGTCCTCTCCATAGTCTTTCTCCATGATGAGTTTGTAAAACTGCAGGTGAAAGACTGCTTTGATGAGAACTTTGCCTGAGGTGGCAAAATTCAGATAATTTGGCTTAAGATGAGGGGGAAGTTACTCAAGAGGGAACAGGTACCTGACATAAATATGAAAATAAGTTCTATTTCACCCCTGCAAGGGGTTTTATTTAAGAGCGTCATACTTTATCTTTGCGAAATAAGGCATAATCATGGCATCCCAGGAGTCAGACTTGCTGTCTATGACGGTACTGGACTTACAAAAAGCTGTAAGGCCTTGTTCAAGCAAGAAATAACAACTCTTTACAAGCATTACCAAACCTAGAAAAGCTAAAAGGAGGCTGATCCATGACTTTGCTGGAAGGGAGAAGAGAGAAAGAAAGAGAAAAGGAGGTAGAAATAAAGAGTTGGCAGCTTCTAGCCATGACACCAAGGGAGAGGGGAAATAACTGTTCCAAATCTCTCCTGGCTTGCCTCACCCCTTCTTGAAGGACATGGATGAAAACACAAGAGGGAATTTCCCAGCTCCAATTCTTTCATGTATCTGTCTCATTCCCTGCCTGTTCGCATGGCTGCCTCCTAATTCAAGCGTTTTCTTGCTTGAAGCCAGATTTCCTTTCCCCCAGGGTTCATCTCAGTCAGAAAGACTCTCCTTTCATCCAGTCTCAGTTGCCCTAGGCCTATGACTTGGTTTTCTACCTCAAAATGAAGCAAAATCTTCCCAGTCCCCATCTGTGACACGTTTCTCCAGCCAGTCCCAGCCTCCCCTTTATTCCTGTTCCTAATGCTTAGCTCTAGTCAGGAACTTTTTGGGTTAGCATTTCCCTACCCCCTCACATACACAGCCGTAACACATCC
>NW_008825428.1:748039-749375 GCF_000699105.1 Pygoscelis adeliae
AGGAGCAATTTCTCCTTTTTTACCACGTTTTCCACTAACAAGTTTCTCGCCCATGTCTCTTCCACAGATCTTCACACCAGTGTAGCTTTTGTCTCCTCTAAACTGTAGTTGGGCAGTTTGTCTCTCTGCTTTCTCTGGGCCCCAGTTTTCTGTCCTACTGTGTGGTCCCGCTGCAGCGCAGCCCTTGGACTGAAGCATGTTCAGTCACTCTTTGAAACTGGCCCATGTCTGATGTTCGAGAGGCACTCAGCATTGCAAGGAACCAGCACAGACACCGAGGAATGACTGTTCAGGAATATCAGTTACTAAAACCACTGCAGGCCATGTACAAACCATGGTAATTTGAAAGCCAACTTTTGAAACGTTTGCACAGGAAGAGGTAAATGCCTATCCCCAGCACAAAAAGCTGACTGTGTGAAGAAATTCAGTCCATGCGGTTGAAGTCTGACAGAATTACAAACTTGTTAAATAGGGCCATAAAATGGGAAATTTCAGATGTTCTTATTTACAAGGTAGGGTACGGGGAAAAGGGGGAAAGGAAAGAGGCAGTGTCAGCCCTGCCTGTGGTATCCAGAGCTTTATCTTCAGCATCTATTAACTGTGACCTTACAATGAAATATCATTGTCTAAAATACAATGACAGTCTGTGAAGCAGGCATGAGGTTTCAGGCTTCCCTACTGCTTTAAACTAGGCTTACTCTGACTCTCTTCTGAGCCCAGTGAAATCTTTGTAGCATGTGTCTGCTTCAGCAGGGGAGGCAGTAAGTTACTCCGGTTGCTCCAGTTTCAAATAACATTGGATGTTCTGCAGAGAGAGACAGTGGTTTGAGTCTCCTCAGGTGGAGAAGCCTAGATCTCACACATTTAGAGGCAGTGTCCTAACAACAAAGCTGGAGGAGATGTGCCTTTAAAGAAAAACATGCCTCCTGCTCCTGCGTGCACTCTCTGAAAGAAAACAATTTTCTATGAGGGGAGAGAACTTGCTACAATGCGCAACACACCAAACAGTAGACACCCAACCCCAGTCATGTGGGACAACCACATGAATTCTTTTACCCACTCTTTCATCCTCAGGTTCCCCACCAGCTTAGTCCAGGTGGCTCCTGTTTAGTGTGCCAATCATTCTGGTAGCTAACAATATATTTTGGGTTTCATTCTTCTAACAAGATGCTAAAATATCAGATATTGCAAATGTTCTTCAGTCTCACCGAGTGCCATATTCACCAGTGAAATTAGGACTGAAAAGATTTACTTAGCTATTGCCTGAAGATTGTATTCATCAAACCTACGTTACACCTGCATGCCTGTGCCAAGAGGCAGGCTCCAAGCATCAGAC
>NW_008825428.1:749389-765795 GCF_000699105.1 Pygoscelis adeliae
AAGACTTAGCAGTAATGACACCAACATGGCTTTCAGTACATTTGCTCAAAAACAGCCTAGTATAATCATCATACTTTTCAAAGAAAAAAAAAGTAAGCATTTTAAAGACCTGCTGTAAGTCATTCCTGTGAAATTTAACTCCTATTTATATGACAGATATTTTCTGTTGCTTGAAAACTGTTCCACATTTACCCTGGATATATTCCCTTTGAAAATTAAAAAGTATCTTTTATCCTACCCAATAGATCAGCTAAACTTTCTAGCCATTTAGTTGACCTTATTTTCTTAGACCAGCCTTGAAGTTGCATTTTCCTTTTTTGCAATATTAATATGTAGTGAATAACAAATCATCCAACACTGCATTAATGTATTCCAATATCATACGAATACATGCCCTTTGGATTAATTAAAAAAGATATATTAACTTTCCATTGTATAGGAATTCTCCATAACCTTGGCTTTATAAAAGAGAAGACTGATAAAATTGTTGATCCATTAACTTTACAATTCTTTCATAAAGATAAACACAACTGTGTCAAGATGGGATTGTTCTCCTACAAAATCTATATTAAGATGTCAGCCTGAAAGGAAACAATAAAACAAACACCAGGGAATTTGCCAGGCTGAATCCCACTAGTAAACTGTGGTTAAGAAAGAAAATTATTAAGACTTCATCTAAAATCAAATGAGATTTGATGAGAAACATGTGAACCACAGCACAGCTGTATCTGAATACTGAATGGTTTAATGAACACTGTAACTCAGGCCACTTGTTCTTCTCTCCCATGGTTCACTGTGCTCACCTTTTTGACCAGCCCACATGATGCATCATAAAAGATAAGGTCAGAAGGAAACAAAGGTTTTGTTTCCTTAGGACAAGGACAAAGACAACTGTAAGGAAGACAAGTTTTCATGGATTCTCTACATGTGATCAAGTAATTTCACATTTTAAGAAGTGAAAGATCTGAGATATAACTATCCATAAATGCAAGCTAGGTCTACTCATCAATCACCTGCACAGGCACAATGGAACCATATGGCAATTTTTGTAGTCAGAGACTAAAAAACAGCAGTAGACACCAAGGTCCTCAAAAGCTTTTTCTGAATCAAGCATTTTCCAAACAAAACAGACCTTGTGTTAGAAGAATGACATAAGCATCACTAAAAGTACCAAACAGCTAAATTCCATGTGCAATCTCCCATCACAGAAGATGTTTAGAACAGCATCAAAGAGGTGATAGAGGTGATTTTTGTATAAATGGAATATTACTAAAAGCACAGAAACTTCTTAAAGTTCCCATGTTCAATGACCAGATTTGAGAGATCTCTAGTCACAATATCTTTCCTCTGTTAATTTTTCCACTGCAAAAATACTATACTATTTGAATATAATTGAAAAAGCAAATACAAATCATCTAAATACAGATATTTTTGGAAAAAAGGGACAAAGCATAAAAGATCTCTCTGCCTTTTCAACTTAAGAAATCCACTTCATAGAAGTTTTGAAAGAAAGCAGAATTATTTTACACTTGCAGTGGGTAGCACAACTTGTATGGTATATATACATGGGCCCAATACAAGAAAATAAGCAGCAGCACACAGATAACTCCAAAACACAGTATAAGATCCTGGATAATATATTATAGTTTGGTTAATTTATAATCTGCACCTAGACTTTTACTTAGAGCAGAAATTAGGTCAGAGACCCATTCTTCATTTTGTATTCAACGTCATGAAAATTATTCTTGACCTGCTGCACTCATATCAGAAGTAAATTGTTAGTAAATTGGACAGTGTTCCAAAACATATTTGACTGTGTTGCTTGTATTATGTCTCCTTAACAATATTACACTAAGCAATAAAAGATTGAATCTTAATGCATATGTGTAATAGGACTGAAATGCTGTTCATATGCCAAGTCAGGTCTTGGTTTTCTTTATCTTATTGCTTATGAGTACAATCTTAGCATCATGTTAATATAATCACCATATAAAAACTACAGTTGCATTACACACAAATATTAAAAACTCTAAGGTTGCAAAGTCAAACGTTAAAATCCTAGAAAAAGACAGAGATAGAGCTACCTGTGTAATAAACTACATTATGGAATTATGCAACACTTTTTAAAGGATCAGTATTCACTATGGTGCATTTAAATGAAAAAGAAAAAAAAAGTGGAAAAAAAAAATCCTTACAAGGAAGTTAAGGGTTCCACTGACATTTCAAAGTTGTCATCTGGACATGCTGATGACTATGACTGAGTGAATTTGTATTAAAATGTAAAAGCCGTGGCTCCAATCAAGGACACCCATTCTAATCAACTACAGTACATCAGGGAGAAGAAATTAAGAGTTACATTGTGCCCAGCTGCTATGAGGGTTACATGAGGTTGAAATGGGCTTCTGCCATTCATACAATTGTCAGGAACAGCCACTGATTCCTGTGCCCAGGGGAACGCAGAAACTGCTTGGTTCAATTAATCAGTTGTCTGAAGAGCAGAGGCCCAGAAAGTATTACAACCTCTGATGGTGATACCAGAGCTCAGTAACCTGGGAAACTCTGAGGTACAAGGATGTAACACAGGAACAGACTGAAAAGAATAATGGTTGCTAAGCTTCAAATTAGTTCCAGGGAGGACCTAGCTGTTCATGCAAAAGGTTGGTACTTAAATTTATGGATCTGTGTCAGGAATTTATTAGCTAATAAGACAAGGTCTGTTGAGGGGAAGGGGATGGAGCCAAGGAAAAAAGGAAGGCAAGAGAAAGATTACTTGGTGGAAGAGTATTAAGTGAAAATGTAAAAGAAACTTGGAGAAAGTCTGCAGAAGAGAAAAGACTTTTCAGAGTGAAGACTCTAGAACCTCGTTTGGTATCACCACCTGAGTCCAACAGCTCTCTGCCTGAATTGCCTCAGGTCCTGAGGGGCTCAGCTACAAAGAAAGAGAAGAGGGATGCTTTTATCTGCCAAACAGGTTCAATGCACTCTCGTCTCTGTTGTCTCTTGGGAATCCACCACTTGTGGAGGGTGCCCACAAGCTCCTGCAGCCCTGCACAAGGCAGAAAATTCCCAGGAAGTTTTAAGGTTATGATTTCAGCACAGAGAGGCTCTGTGACTGTTTTTCAAAGCAAATGTTTTAAGGACATTCAGAAGAGTTTAGAGAACGACAGCTTGCATAGGTCTGTTCACCAGGAGGAAAGAAGTACAGGACAGCTAAGCCTAAGTTAGAAGAACAAGCAAACCAAAATTCAGATATTGGATTCATCTTCTTGTCATATGTGACATATATGTACATATACATATAATGTACACATATGTACATTATAGAAATTAAATAAGTAAGTTGCTGAAGATGTGGGACAAGGATTAAAGACAAAACTACATACATGTCCAGTTAAAACCTTTTAAAAATAATAAAATTTGCTAAAATATTTGATTCCCAAGATTTTAGTAGTTTTTAGCTGAAAACTGTGTGAAGAGAAAGGAAGTTGGGGGGGGGAGAGAGAGAGAGAGAGATCTGGAATTTGTACATTCAAAAGGAAAGACCTTAACATCCTCCACGTCTTCAACATCAGGCTGCCCAGGAAACCTGTCTGTCAGTGTTGACTCGAGGATGAAGGCCCATTTAGACAGAACGGCTAAAGTAAGCGCTGCCTTCAGTTTCTGGTCCTAGCCCTTTTCTGAAGGTTCCCACTCCCAAAGCAGAGATGGCTGAAAGAGCAAGGTGTCCGCTCCTGAACTGCCACAGCCGACATCCAAACATTTTAACATAACCTGAGATCAGTCATCCGACCAATTTCAGCTCAGCTGTAGAAAGTAAGTGGAAGATTAAGCAGAATTCAGGCTTCACTGATAACAGATCACCAGCCCTCGGATTCCAACCATCTGGCATGTCTGCCTGTACCACCTTCTATAAATCAGCCCAAGATACATTCCTTCCACTGTTTGAACACAAATATGAGTATACAGCACCTCAGCTTTCAAGCTGAGGCTTTTCTGAAAGCTTTTCCTGTAGATTCTGTCTCCCTCTTTAGCTTTTCATCTAGCCCCAGTCAGATGCAGCCGCACATGAAATTCTTGCAGCCACAATTTCATTGCTGGACATAAGATGCACAGGCATTGGCTTGGAGCCTGCACTAGAGTGAGTGATGAAATCCTCCATTTTGACCCAGTTTTCCTTTCCACAAAAACCAGGACATGGAAGATGACTGGTTTGTGATAGGTCTTCATCCCGATATAGGATTGGGATGTGGCCAAGGCATGCACTCAGGTCCTGGCTCCCACAGTTCAGGCATATCCATAAGCAGCCTGGTTGCTCTTTCAGTGAAACATAAAAATATAAAGCTACTTTAAAAGTAAAATAAGAAGAATGCAAAAGTTGACTCAAACTCCATTGTGGGAGAATGATAATTTTTTATTCTTGGTACATCACCAGAGCTTCCATTGGAAGTGGATTAAGGGTATAAAATAGGACATGCTTAATTTTGTTTTGTTTAATTGTTAATAATTATGGGAAAATACATGCTGGAAATATTGAATATTTTTCACTTTTAAAAAATAAAATATATTTTAAATATAGCAAAGTTTATTTTAATTGAAATAAATGTTGATTTTTCTTATCTTAGTACAGCTTTGCAAAGAGAAGAAATGTCAATCTCTTTTCTTTAATGAGTTTTATTGGTCATGTTAGCAAACATTACTTAACCAAGAAATGTATTTTCTACAGTGGAATTAGGTCATAGTCAAACATTCCCAGAGTATTTAATTTTCAGCCCCTATTGATATTCAGCTATAGAGTTTTTAAAAATGCACACACTGTGTTTGTACATTGTGTAAGCAAGACAGATACAGTAATTATTGGCCCTTTCCCAATTTGTTCTGAGTAACAAAAAGGTGAAGACTTTTTTTTTGTCTGTTTTTATAGGGTAGACTTACTATATTCTTTATGGTCTTAGAAACTAGCTCTTCCCCACATTGTTCCAAATAAAGGTCATGTACATGGGTGACCAGAACTATAAATAGTCCGATGTAGCTTTACTGCTATCCCATACACTGACAATGGTAATTGCCATTATAGGCTAAAGTATTACCATACAAGCATGAAAAATTGAAAGCCTAAGTATTTCACTTGTCCATCAGAAGTGATGTGGTATTTGAGAGTGTGACTAATAAGTAGCTAAATAACAGATTAATGAGTTGGGTGTCTAGTCCATAAAAGGACTAATAAAGGTCTCAGGAGGACCCCTGTGTACTCAGTGATGAGAATGTGCAGATCAAGAAGTATCAGATAGTGTCTTAAAGGATTCATAACATGAACTGAACACAGTGCTGTTAATGACTGCAGCTTGCATGTATATTTAGTGTACAGATGAAGGATTGACCAAGCAAAAATGATTTTCAGAAAGCGATTTTCAGAGTGTTTGCCATACAACACAATACAAGATAAGGAATTGTTAAATGCATATAAAGGGGAGTCGTGGCTCAGTCTCATGCTGCTGGACACATCTGTGTGCTATCTGATCATCACTATACTTATCACATTATGCTTGCCAAAATAAGGAATATTCATGACAAATAAAGTATTGAGCTGATGTGGTGGTAAAGAAACAGGGCAAAGCATCAGTGGGGCATTGCAGTTACTGTTGGCTGGTAGGTAAGGAAAGGAAAATGTGATAGTAGCTTGGGTCCCTGCAGACCCAGTACTAGCAGACCTCTGGAGAAAAAAGTGGTCAGTACTTCTTCCTACTAGAAATATCGTATCTCATATATCTAGGCTCATATTTGCCTTCATAAAGCTTCATTATACTCATGACTTACATTCATCCTGGGACTGTCTAATATAGTCAAAGCTCCCACTGACACTTTCAATCTTTAGTCCCAAAACTACACCAAAAATTATTGCTATTAATTCCTAAATGCATGAATTTGCACTATAAAATGCTTCTCTTTCTTGTTTTATTGACTTTGGGGCAGTGACTGTCTTTTATACTCGGACTTCAAGTCAACAGAAATATGCCAAAAAGCCAAAAAAGAAAATAACCCAATCACTATTATCTGGCAAGAAATGGGAAAAGACGGTAAACAGTAAAAGTTTTCAAAAATACAGTGGTTTGGCTTATGGATGATCTTCTGAAACCTGAGTTATTGCATAGCTGACTAATAAAACTGTCCCAAAATGGTTTTGTAAATACATACTCACATATCCACATGTTATGGGAAAAGTCTTAAAATACTCTAACTACAAATTAGACACAGTTGATGCACTTATAAACACATAAAGGTTATCAACTTGCATTCAAGAGGCTGCCTCTGAAAATAAAGTTATAAAACATTGTTCCAATCCAGATTTGAATCATCTATTCAAAGGGAAATCTAATTTGTATTCCACTACGTCACTGTGTGAATCATTTGTGATAAGAAGCTTCGGAAATTTATGTTTGATGCTAAATCTCAATGACCACTTCTGCAAAGCACAAGAACTGCAGAACACACCAGGCTGACTCTGTCTGAAATTCCTTCTGCTGTGCCTTTTTTCCTCTCCCAAACACTGACAACAGCAAGACTCTGGAGAGAGACTTAAACCCTGGGGCCAAGAGAGGCACTTCCCATCACCTCTGTGCCTACACAGGCACATGGATGTGCACACAAAATCAGAACAGATGAAAAAACGTATCCTTCTCAAAACTACAATATAAAATTAAATGGAACACATTTTCCCATTGAAAAATTAAGAATAATATGATGGAGAATGACATTATTTATTTTGAGTTTTTATTACTCTTTCGGTAATTTTTTTTTTTTTTTTTAAGATCAAAGAAAGAAATGAGCTAATATTGATTATGGTGTTCAGACAAAAGTTCTCTAACTGGCATGTGTTTTATTGAACCAGCAGAGTAATCTTTTCTCTTTTTCCTTTCTATGCAGGGTTCCTACATGATATGAATAGCTGAGAGGTCATAAGTATAAAATTACTCATAAGGAGAATTATTAATGCTGGTAAATTGGATAATACTCCATAGGATATGGCAAAGTATTTACTTTCTTAAGAACTCCCCACTGACCTCAATATGTGCTGATACTATGCTCTGTACATTTATTTATGAAGTCTATGCATTAACGGATAGATACTTCAGATTTTTCTTTTAAAATGCAGGTACCTTCCTATATAAATATTCCATTTTCCTTCCTATGCAGAAATGTATTTTTCTTACTGCTTGCACTTCAAAGATTTATAGAAGGTGAAACAACATTCACAAATGAGTGTGAAGGTCTCTCCTTTGCATGCCAACAAATATGAGATTTGACATTTCTCAGTGGAAGCAGTGGATTATTTGACAGCTGGTTGCCAAGGATGAAAATGGTGGAGATCTGAGGTAGGTCACAGAAGCGCTGGCAGTAAACACTGCTGGCTTATCCATTGCATGCTCTTTGTTTACCTCTCCTCCTTTAATGCTTATTAATATCTTAAATTGTATTGTCTTTCTAATTTTATCTATTTTCTCCTTGAGGCCTGGTCCTCCCCTTAACTATCGGTAAAGTGTCCTTAAAGGTTTAACAAGCTATATGTTCTGTGATGTTTTACTGACAAAAAATACATCTCATAACCACAGAATTTCCTAGATCCTATTGATATATACCCTCATGGTGTGTTATAATTCTGAATTAAACTGCAGATAGACAAGAACCTCCATTTGGTGAGGAAAAATGTCATTTGTCCAGCGTTTTTTTTCAGTCTTCTCGCTCTTCCATGTCGGACACAGCTCTTATACAGATAGATGACACCTAACTTCTCCATCTGTTTCACAGAGCCATAAAAAAGACCCAGACTTGATTATAATGAGAGAGTCACTGGCTACACGGAGAAAGGAAGAAACAAAAATGACCATTGTGAAACTCCTGCTAGTATGAATATAATTTCTTCCTACCCCACCTCATCCATCTCCTTTCCTCCTCTCCAGTCAGCTTTACATTACAAGGAATGCTAATAAGAACTGAAAAAAATGCAACAGCAATTTTGATTGTCAGCATTTTTGAGGGTAGATTAGATGCACAGAAGCAATAAAATGGAAAATAAGTGAGAAAAATGTACTGGTTTTGAAGGCTGATCATGCTCAAGGGCTTAATACATACAAGATGTTTCAAACCCAGAACAGCAATGAAAGGGAAGAAAGTGTTAAAATCAGTGAAAGGGGCACTAAGGACCACGCATTCCAGAGAGGAAATGTTTATTGTGGAAGGTAAGACCTCACAAAAAACATGAACAATAAAATTGGTTTCTTACAGTAAAAAAATTATATTAGTTTAGAATATTTAGTTTATAATATTTTCTGCAGATCTTGAATACAAATGCAAACAGCAGCTGTTTTTCCCAGATTTTACACATAGAGGAACTGAGGCACAGAAAAATAAAACATCTGCCTTAGCTCACCTATTGTTTCAGCAGAAAATCCAGGAATTGGAGTTCAAGAGATCTGAGTTCTAATGCAGACTCTAGAGAGACACTACTCCAGGTACATAGAGTGTACTATCACTAAAGAAGTTTGTATTTTGAATTTAGAATATAAGACTTCTGTTTTAGAGACCAAACAGGTCTCTAATGCTTTTGGATATGTTACTAAAAAAAGGAAAATGAAATGGTATACAAAAATCTAGATATGGCAATATTCATAGGCTAATCTGCAGTTCAAGGAAAAATGT
Source organism: Pygoscelis adeliae (assembly GCF_000699105.1). NCBI lineage: Eukaryota > Metazoa > Chordata > Aves > Sphenisciformes > Spheniscidae > Pygoscelis > Pygoscelis adeliae. The sequence continues at coordinate 758,084 of NW_008825428.1, forward strand.
TAATTGGGCCCTAAAGGAAGCGCATGTGCCCTCAAAGGAGCAGAAATACCCACAGATAAATATCAGAAGATAAACAGTAAGTGGAATTTTACAGAAAATACAAAGATCAAAACTAAAACCTAGTCAAACAAGAATAGGGCCAACAGCACAGCTGCTAGTATGAGGGCAGAATATGGCTGTTTGGTAAAAGCATCAGGCAATTAGCAAAAAAAAATATTAAATAATTGCAGGTGCTGACATTAAATGCATCACCTAAAAAAGTCTTAACTTCCCTATCTAAGAGAATTTCTATAATATTTAAGAAAGAGCAAACCAGAAGAATGAGTAACAAAATATCCTCAAATATTCTAAATCTGACATACAAAATAGATGCAGCACTATACAGAAAAGTTGCAAAGTGGCCTGAAGAGGGCAAAGAGCCCTTTGATGCTTTAAGAATAGGTGAAACTGAAGTCCTAATATGTAGGCAAACTGTCAGCCAGTGATGACTGGGAATAACTACTAAGGTACAAAGCAAAACAGCAGGAGAAGAGGTTGGGATTGAGCTAATTTAGATGGGAAGTGCTGGGTCTTAGCAAGAGAGTAATGCTCCAGTAAAGCAGTAATGGCCCAGTAAGGTGCAAAGAGTAACTAAAAAGAAAAATGTTTAATTTAAAACATTTTCAAGCGGAAGTTTTTCATTGATTTTTTTTTTTTCTTCACATACTGTTTTGATAGAAAGCAAGATTTTTTTCCCCCCATTTTTAAAATTTCCTCTCTCTACCCAACTTTTTCCCTGGTCTCCCTTCACACCAGACACACTTCATGTAACAAAATAGGGAGAGGAAGGGAGAAAAGGAAAGAGGAGATAAATCACAGTTACAGACAACAGAAAGAAAGAAAAAAAAAGTGACACATTCTAACTTTTTAAAGATATGCTTCATTTGTAATTAAACAGAGAAAATCAACATTCATTAAAAAATTACAATGTGCGAAAGCTTTTCATTAAACTATTTGTTAATTTTTCAGTCCTTAGCCTAAAACTTTGGCTAAAAAGCTCAATCTTCAGGCAAACAGATTGAGTGGCCTGTTGGCTAAGAATGGAGTGCATAGGATACATGCTGGTATTAGCTACATTTTGACACAGATCCAGATTACAGTTTCTTAAATAACTTAGAAAATACAGTGACTAAAAAGCATCATAGGGTAAGTGCACAACTGAACAAAAAAAATTTTTCAGGACCAGTTAAACACAACTTACTGTCAGAGTGTGTTAGGCTTTTCAAAGGGAGTCTTAAGGTCTATCCTGGTTTGACTCCACTCAATATTTTTCTTAGAGATTTGAATGATGGAATAGCAGAAGGCTTGCGAATATTTTGTCACAGATTTCAAGAATATAAGGAAGGAGACATGACAGCAGCTAAGCAAACCCCAGCAACAGTTGCAGAAGTTGCTAAAGATTGCAATAAATTATTTTAGCTAGACAAAGTCAATTCTCAGTTTCAAAACATTGTAACAATACATTTAAAATAGAAGTTGTCTGACAATTCCAACTTTGAAAAAATCCTGCACAATAAGAAACAAAACAACCTGAAAAGAAAAGTGACTGCAAAACTTGCTGCCATAGATTTCAGCAGATCATGAGAAGTGCAACAGGAGCACGGGAGGATAACTGCTCCCCACCTGACCCTTTCAGGGACTAGATTGAACCCAAAGCCATGGCTGTCACACACGCTGGCCTCAGCACAAAACTGCTGAACAGTGAAAAAGTTTGGAACCTGACCACAGGGCAGGTCTAGAGGCTGTTCTTGCAAGAAGAGCAGGTTAGAAAGGTTTTCGATCCACTCAGCTTGGTAATTTGTTTAATAATAGAGAATGAAAGTGTGGTATTTAAGAGGACAAGCTTAAGTTGAAAACTGAATATTGACACACAGTCCGTGTTACACTATGTGACATAACAGTTCCTAACCCGTGGGCACACACACACGCATACACACACGCTCACAGAAGCAAGCAGCAGACACAGGGACTAACAACAGTGGGCCAGTAGCACCAGAAGCATGACTTCTATGTTACTTAAAGAAACAAAATACCTCTACTATTTCAATACTAAAACGGAAAAGGCATTTGTGTCTGCACCACACAAATGGAGCATACACGGATCACAAGGGCAGAATTTAAGAGAGGTCATAATAGCATATAGATGTGTTATTTACACTGCTTCTCTAATCCCATGCTGTTTTTAAGTGTGAAAGGCTGGACTTGCTACAAATTCTGCACAGGGACATTGAAATCAATGAAGATGCACTAGCTGACTTCTGCTGATGTTTAAGACCCGTCAAGTAAAGCCTCCAAAGGCTTTCCTCTTTGAAGTCCTTTCCTGAATTAGTCTAGAAGCTATAGGTAGCAACAAAAATAATTTCTGGCAGTCTTTAAGCATGCATAATGCCCTAGATACACTTCACAGGTTCTAGCAGCTTTTTGCAGCACTTTTCCCTGAGAACACCCACCAGTCAGGCCCCCACCTAGCTCTGCAGAGAGTGGGTTAACGAAAGTAATTATGGAATTAATTCTTGAATGAAACTCCCATATATGGGCCATTTTTGTCATTAAAAATTTAAATTCAAAGATCGTAGCAATTAATAATGAGCTCATTTGCATTTATATAGAGTCATCATCACTGTAGCTATTGACAATTTGTAGTGCTACATTCTTCCCAGCAAATAAAGTCCTATTGGAAGTGTCCTGTCTTTCCACTTAATTGCAAGAAAAACTTTTCTTTTTTTTAAATCTGAAAAAATCTTAGTTTTCAAGTTTCCCTGGTTGGACTCCAGTTCCCAAAATCTATACAAATATGTGTTGTTTCAGCAATAGGTGTATTGTTTCAGCATTGTGAAAGAAGTCTTGAACATACATTGTAATTGGTAAAACATCTGAAAGCCAAATTCTCTGGGACTGTCCTTTGCACTATGTTCTTCATTCCTCTCACGGCTCCTACTATGCAACGGCCCTCCTAGCAGAATGAATGCGGTTTTGCTGTAACCCAGTGTTGCTCCTATCAAACAGGAGTTTCTGCAACACCAGGCTGAAGACACATGCTCCCTGTGTGAGTGTGCACAGCTGTGTGTATGGAAATATCCTATCCCACTTCCACGAAGATGAGGGAAGGCAAAGGCAGGGGTGCAGATAGAACAAAAATGGAAAACCAGGAGTCAGAGAGAGAAATCAGACAAAAGCTGGAGGAGAAAAGGAAGGAGCAGACTATTTTTTATAACAACCACTTGAGTAAAGGCTACTCAAGAAACTCACTTTGAACCAGGACACCTGAGATTCCACATTCCTCCTTAGCCAAATAAAAATCTGTAGCTTGGGTCTAAAGCATATGCTTGTGTCTGTCAGAATGGAAACACAGGTCTAGACCAAACAAAAAAAAATGCATCTTATACAGAGAGAAAAGCAATGCAACACCCAGTCCAAATGGTTCTGCTGGGCCAGCAAACAAAAATCCAGAAAAGTCAAAATGGCTAAAGCACTCAAGGAGAAAGCCGAAGAGAAAAAATTTGCAACCTTCAGTGCTCCTCAAAAGACCCTAAGCAGATAGTGCTAGCTGCTGAGGTAAATTCTTCAGATATCCTGGCAACAAAGGAGCAGAAGGAGGCCGTAAGTCTCATTCACTGTCACTTGAGTTCGTGTTGCTGGCATTGCAGATGGAAAATTTGGTAAGAAACATCTGCAGCTTTGTGAAACCACATTAGGCTTTGAGCAGAGCAGCACGTGTAGGTGGAAGAGCAGGCAAACCCTCTCTATGACAGTTCAGAAAAACTCTGGGCACTGTGCACGCAGTTCTGCTCTGCAGCAGCACCCTACAGACCACTATAGAGATTAGGGCTCAATCTCAGTAAAAACATTTGCCGACAATTCAAGCAGCACCATATCATTAATCTCTACAGAGACTGATTCAGCCTGACTGCAGAATACTTTATACCCCATGAAAAGTCAGTAAGGAACTTAATGTCCTTCAGAATACAGATCACAAGCATCTACAATGGCCAACATCTCTCAAGTGGCTAATCAGAATGATTCCAATTAAATCCCTTTTCCAAAATTTATGAGTGAACCCCGTTGATAATGCTTTTTCCATCTCTCCACATTTCCCACATTCCAGTCATCTCTAGTCCTCAATTCCCATAACCATGCACATGCTGTAAGAACAATATGACTGAGGCACACTAAATAATGAAGGGATGAAGAAGGTGAATGGGGAAAAAATTTACTGTTTCTTCCAATGTGAGAACTGGAGGATAATCAGAAGAAAGCAGTATTTCTCCATACAGCAACAAATGAACCATGGACCTCATTGCCACAGGATGCTGTGAAAGCTAAAAGGATTTAAAAAAAAAAAAAAAAAAAACACAACAAAAAAACAACCCAATGCTTAAATTAATGGAAGAGAAATCCACTAAGAACTAAACACACTTGTGGATACAACCTCTCAATCAGGACCCCCACAAATTGTCAGAGGATGGATCACACTCAAGAGGAATTCTCTGTGTATCTTAGTCCTACTGTTGTAACGTTTCCAAAGTATCTGTTATTACACACACACATACACACAGAGAGCAGAGACAAGCTACATAGCCGAGTTGATGTGTGGTTTCACCTAGTACAGTAGTCCTTTTTATATGCCACTGTCTCCTCCCCTCTCCCCTTTGCCAACACATTTCCCTTAAGCTCTTGCCACCAGCTCTAGCAGTACCAGCCAGATTTAGCTCTTTAGGGGGGACATGTCCCCAGGTGGGAGCCAGTGGTCTGTATGGCACAACATGAAGATGCCAGTATTGTATTTAAAAGCACTGCTGATCAGGATATCAAACCCCATTCTAAATAATCCTGCAGCCAATGCACAGCTCTGCCTAACTCCATTTATAGTAAGCATATGGTAATTATGCATACCTAGACTACCTGGGTGCATTCACCACTGTTTCTGAAAGGTCAGGATGTTTAGTAACTCATCATTTCAGCTAAAGAAGAGCAACCTATAAATTAGTTTCATCCACAAAATTAGATAAGTAAAACCTGGTATCTCCGAAGAAGCTCAGGATGCAGCACTGTAGCTCTCCTCTGTCTGACAGGCAACGAAAGACCAGCTTCAACACCAATCCTTCCTTCGTTATCACAGCTGTGCACATTTGCACAGAGGAGTCTCAGGCTAAAGGACAGCTTTGTAGCTGTCTTCAGTACCTGAATGAACAGAATTCTTCCACCTCTGACTGGTTGCAAACTATCATTAGAAATTAATCCTCCTTTAGGAACTAAGTAACAAGAAGCAGCAACTTAAGATGTAAAGATGAGGTTGGGATCTTACTGAAAAGATCCCATAACTGTAAGTGACTATAAGTGAGCAATGTCTGAAAGCCGGTAACGAAAAGGCTGTTTGTATTTTTATTTCCCGTATGGTGATGTAGATGCAGCGCACAGGAAACACACAAACACAGTGTAAAACATACAACTTTGCATTTCATAACTGCCAGTACAAGGGGGTACATAATTCATGTTGTATTTGGTTCCAGAGTATAGTAGACATTAAATTAATGTTTTTATGTTCCTCTTTTTTTCTTAGGTCATGTAGTAAAGTAATTTCTGCACACAAACACATATATGCACGATCTAAGTAATGCTCATGCTTGCCTAAAGTCAGAAGTGGATTACTGGTAATAAAATGTACATGAGATTAAATTATACCCAAACTATATTTTTCATTTAAAACAGATTCCAGTGAAAAAGTTTGCTTTGATACAAAGCTGTGGATTGGGAATTGTAGGTGTCATCCTATCCTCAGGCAACCTGGTACCAGAATAGAATTTCTAATGATAAAATACACTCCCTCCTGTCCAAATCAGCACAGAATCATCGCTTTCCTTTCACGGTAAAAGATGCAGGGAAAGCTGTCCTCGTTATGGTTGCCTGTCTCCATCTAGTGACCAGAAAAGGTATATAAATTAACTCTACAACAACCCAATAATTAATTGTTTGCCATTGGTGGATAAAACTTATAAATCACAAAACTCTGTTCCTGTGAATTTTCAAGTGATGAAGGAAGTTTATCTTCTCCCAGACAAACAGAACAGGCTGTATCCAGCATGTTCAAAGAAATGCTAGTGTATTTGTGCAGTGCATGTAGGACGTGCATCCCTTACAGAGACATGGACAGGCTAGAAGGGTGGGCTAGCAACAACAGTGTGAAGTTTAACAAAGAAAAGTGACACGTCCTGCACCTGGGACAAAATAACCAAAGAGCCCAGTACAGGCTCAGATCTGTGTGGCTAGGGAGCAGCCTTGCTGAAAGGGACCCAGGGGTCCTGGTGGACAACAAGCTGAACATGAGTCAGCAGTGTGCCACAGCAGCAATAAAGGCAAATCGGATCCTGGGCTGCATCCACAGGGGCATTATTAGCAGAGATAGAGACGTGATCATCCCACTCTACTCAGCGCTTGTCAGGCCACACCTGGAGTACTGTGTCTATCTGGTCCTCACAATTCAAAAAAGACACAGACAGGCTAAAGAGGGTCTACAGAAGAGCCATGAAGATAATCAAAGGGCTGGAGAACCTGCCCTATGAGGAAAGACTGAAGGACTTACATCTTTTCTCCCTGGAGAAGAGAAGGCTCAGGGGGATCTCATCACAATACTCCGGTACTTAAAGGGTGGCTACAAAGAGGACAGAGCCACATGGAGAGGGCAAGGGGCAATGGGTGCAAGTTGCATCAGGAGAGGTTTCATCTTGATATAAGAAAGAAATTTTTCACAGTGAGAACAACTGATCACTGGAACAACTTCCCCAGGAACGTGGTGGATTCCCCATCACTGGACATTTTCAAGACCCAGCTGGACAGAGTGCTAGACAATCTCATCTAAGCTCCCTTTTGCTCTAAAGGTTGGACCAGATCCCTTTCTATGGAAACCAGTGACACTGTGCCAAGAAAGCACAGGCAGAGTTCAGCCTTCTGCAGTTCTGCAGCCAGCAAGGAAGGAGGTATAGGAGCTTGAGAAAAAAGGAGGTAGGAGGAGATGGATTGGATTAATAATGAGTTCTATTTAAAAGAAGAAAAACAACCACTCCTTTGGAGTCAGGAACAGTATTCTACAAACAGACAATCATTTCAGTACCTAAATTGTTACAGGGAACTTCCTGTTTTAGGCAGACTGCACATGGTAGTCACAAATGTCATCGGGGGTCAGCAATCAGCCTTGATGAAAAGTAATGCCCCTCTTTTGCTGGGGGCATGGACAATGAAAATATTCAGGGCAGCATCTACAATACAACTTTTACTCAAGACATAAGCACAAATACTACTCAAGATGCAAACCCTTTAAGATAGTGGGCTTTTATGCCCACTATTTCTCCTAAAGTGTTTGGTTTTTTTTTACAAACAATAACACCAGAAGATTTTTTTGATCCACAGCATGACATGCTCAGAACTCTATCTTATTGCTTTTTCGTACAGTAAAATTTTATGTCCACGAAAGTCTTAATCTACTTCTCTGTAGATATTATTTAGGGATTTCTTCATAAGTTATACTTTACCCACACCTTTCGTTTTACTCCTGCCATCTGGAAATACTTGTAAGTTTCTTTAACATCCACTCATCTGTTTAGCAGAGATGCCGAAAGACCATTAGGGCACAGAGAAGACTGTGAAAGAAGTGTTTGTTCTTTGGGGGGGGAAATGAA
>NW_008825428.1:765817-770687 GCF_000699105.1 Pygoscelis adeliae
AGCTCTTACTCTGCCATCTTCACCTGTATCCTTAAGCTAAAATCACCCCTTAAACATACAGCCTGAGCACCTTCAGTGGGCATGCAGGCAGTCTTTGAGAGAGACAATTTACTTCATTTGCACAGCATGGATTAGCAGACGACCCATTTCACTACTGCCACAACATCCAAGTGGTTAGAGTAGTTTCCTGTGCAAAAAAATCAAAGGGAAAAGATATTCCCCTACAGAATATGCCCCAAAGCTTGTCTAGCACACAGCATGCAAAGAAAGCCCCAGAAAAGTTGCAAACACAGCAAGGCTATATTTAGCCCTGTGGTCTTATGCTTTGCATAAGTTATGTTACCCTAAGAAAACCATGACTCAGATATAGCTGACTGATGAAGCTCCTTATTATTCCTTGCTTTTAGAAGTATACTGTTTATTTTGTATATAGCAGCAAGGGCTACACAGGGCAGGCTCAGATGAACAGAGCAAAAGCTATAGGCTTTGCCCCTTCTTCTTCATTCTCTATGGCATTCACAGTCTGCTTTCAGAGCAGCACCCCTGCGATAAGAAGTGAGTAATTAAATCAAGCTAAAAAAGTGCATTTGGAAATTATTTCCTCTTGTCCCCATGCACAGTCACTTAAATCTACACACAGATCTGGCCTCTAGCTAAAATCTGTGCCTGAAGATCTTGACTGATGCCCTTGCAAGAAGATTTGATTCATTACTGGATTAAGATTTTTTTTTACTGATAAGGAATTTAAGAACACGCCTTCCTCTCTGCTTTCTCTACAGGAATTGAAAGAAGTGCCCCTCTCCACAGATTTCATTCATTTAAGAGGCCAAAAGGTATGCTCCTTACAAACATGTGTGACAGTTACCCTGTACAGCATTTAACACAAGCTTATTTATAGAAAGCTACTGGCATCAGCTACTTCTGCAAGATTTACTACCAAGGCGAAGTCCTTCTGGCCTGCTCCAGATGCAATGTAAGTCCTAACCCTCACTTAACCAATGTAAAACCAGGTCAAAGAAAGAGAGTGAATGTTCACAGCTATATTTTTCCTTTACCATGCAATGTTCTCTGTGAAGTCTCAAAATACGGTTGAATGAGAGGAAAGGCAACAAATACCAGAATCCCATCTCTTCACAGCAAGAGCCTCTTTAAGAGTGTCCATTCAGAGGGATTCTGCTGATGGATCAAACCTGCCCACATTACAAAAAAGGACATCAACAAGCATCTACCCTCTGTTAATTACAGCAAGTGCTTTTCATTTTCTTTTAGAATAACCAGATATTTCGTTCAAGGTACATGCTTGTTTTTTCATCACAGAAAAGTGCTTTTTAATCAACATTCTCAAAATAATTCTATCAGTCACTTACTGCTCATTTATGCAACATGAACAACTTAACCGTTTAATCCCACATTAGGCTGATCCTCCTTCTGCACACCCTGAAATAAAGGAGTGGCTGAACTAATCTCCTGGGACCACTTTCTGCCTACACAGACTTCTCCAGCTAGTTCTGCAAAACTCTGGACCGCTGCTTACCTCCTCCGGGGAGGTGGGATGATTATCTAGCCCCTGAATTCTCACAGCCAAGCTCCAGCTTTGGGTACCATCCATAGCTAATTGTCTTTCTCCCTCTCCCATACCTCGTTGCCCTCTTCACACATACTTTTGGAGTCCTAACCATGCTTATGTCACCTTAGCCCACTGAACTCAGGAATCTCCAGAATTCTGGCACCTTTTTTGGAAGTATGGGACTTCGGACCCAGATGTCCATCTCTGGAATTTCATACTACAGATTTCATGTTGAGATATCTGAAGAGAAGAAGAATGAAGTTGCACATCAGCACTGTGTATAAAGGTTCTGAAAAAGAGGAACAGGCAGAGGAGAGACTGAGCAGATCGAATACCAGGTCTCTCTGGTGTCTGAAGTTCAGCTCTGAAAGTGCCTGTGTTACCTTCAATCTGTTGTGGCCCATGGCTAGCTATAACATTCATAAGAAGAGGTGCAGCAGAGTGCCTTCAGTAGAATGCATGCTGTAAATAAAAACACTGATCTTAAAATAAATTTTTCTGGACATGTGTTTATATGCTAAAAAAGTACAACACTAGTTAAAGTACTGCAATGCTGGGGAACGATTACTATTTGACACAAAGTATGACAATTTTTCAAAGCTGCTGGTTTTGCAATCAATTTCAAATTATCATATGATTAATGCTGATGAATTATAACACTTAAACATTTACTACTTCTAATTTACTTTAGTGAATTAATCACAGTTACACTGATCTACCTAGTCACAGGATGATGCCAGTAAGGATAACCCTTACTTGATTATTCTCTGTTACTGGAACAGGTTTGTGTTTCTATCATGTACGACTCTCATGGAGGGGGTCTTTAACAATAGATTTTTAATTCTCCACCTTTTTTTCATTACTTTTTCTTTAAAAATTGCTGTGTATAATTCCTTTTCCTCCTATTTCTGCTGATATATCTTTTGTGCTATTAAAAATAAAGATAATTTTAAACAGAATAAGAACGACATCTTTTCCTCCCAGTCTTCTTATCAAGTGATTTTTAAATTAGATTTCCCTGTTATACAAAAATCACAGGCAACTTAGACAAAACTCTCTGGGAAAAAATGTAAGATTTAAACTATTTTATTAGTTTTAAAAATGTAAGGAATGAAAGTTGGCTTATCCTACTCTTACCTATACTGCACATTATTTCTCAGATACCCCTTAAAAACTATTACATAGGTGTCCTTATTGAATTTAACATTAAACAACAGAATCATAAAAATTAGTCCATTTGCACAGAAATCCTAAAAGTTAATCAAGATTTATGTTCCAAAATGGAAATAAACGTTCATATGATTAATAGTCTTAATGACTGAAAAGCATATCCTTTAGTGTTCTGAATTGCTTTTTACCTGTAAGTTTCCTTTGATGGAGAAAGAAAATCCTAAAAGCAATTCAGACTATATTTGCAACCAAATTTCAGTTAGAAACGTCCACTTCTCAGAAGTTGGTTTTGCTCATGAAGACTTACAGATGTCCCAAGAAGGGTGAACTCCAGGGTTGCAGGATTCTTGAACACTCTGTATTTTAGCCACAAACCACAAAGTTTTGTTAGAGATCTGCTGGAGAGATCAGACTTAGCAAAATCCACAGAGGGAGATCGAGATCTGGAGGCCCATCATTACCACAGCTACATCCTTAATCATCCAGGCCAATAAGTCACGTTGAACTCTTTCCTACAAGGTGCTAAGGTATTTAATCAAGCAGTCACATACGTCTCTCATTAAACTTTCATGTCAAACTACTTAAAAATCATCAATCTCACTTACATTTTTCTACCAGCTGAATTTACAATGACCACATGTCCTAGTTTCAGCTGGGGTAGAGTTAATTTTCTTCCTAGTAGCTGGTACAGTGCTGTGTGCTGGATTTAGTATGAGAATAATGTGATAACACACTGATGTTTTAGTTGTTGCTAAGCAGTGTTTATACTAAGTCAAGGACTTTCCAGCTTCCCATGCTCTACCAACTGAGAAGGCTGGAGGTGCACAAGAAGCTGGGAGGGGGCACAGCCAGGACAGCTGACCCAAACTGGCCAAAGGGATATTCCATACCATGGGACGTCATGCTCAGTATATAAAGCTGGGGGAAGAAGAAGGAAGGGGGGGGACATTTGGAGTGATGGCATTTGTCTTCCCAAGTAACCGTTACGCGTGATGGAGCCCTGCTTTCCTGGAGATGGCTGAACCCCTGCCTGCCGATGGGAAGTAGTGAATGAATTCCTTGTTTTGCTTTGCTTGCGTGCGCGGCTTTTGCTTTACCTATTAAACTGTCTTTATCTCAACCCACGAGTTTTCTCACTTTTAGCCTTCCAATTCTCTCCCCCATCCCACTGTGGGGGAGTGAGCGAGTGGCTGCGTGGTGCTCAGTTGCCAACTGAGGTTAAACCACGACAATAAGGCAGAAGCAGGCCTGTGGTAAACTGCTGAAGCTGATTATGGCATGTTTTGACATCAGTTCTCATTCTGAGTAATTCCATTAGAATTCCATAGGAACTATTCACATAATTTCTTATTCTTCCTTTGAGCTTTTGGACTTTAAGTATTCCTCTTCCCAAGGTTTGTTTGCCCTCCAAGGAATAACTGTTTCAGGATCCCACAGTTCAATCTAAAACAGGAGTAATTCATGTACGTAAGCAATGGAGAAAATGGAAAGCTCAAGAAATTACACTCATCAATGCAAAAACAAGGGAAGATTCTGGTTCAGGAGTTCAGATTAATTCAAGGGTCAGTGACTTCTTCCAACTGTCTTTTGATCGCGTTTCTCCTTAAAGTGTCCAGGAAAAGTGGAACCGTGTAAAGCAGCCTCCCCAGATATAAACCAGATGGTGGAGACGGAATATGAGCAAGCTGCTATCATGGGGGCAGTCCACTTGAAAGCTGCGGTAAACAAGGAAAGGCAACCTTTTGAGCACCTCCAGTAACTCTCATACACTGTACTTCAGGGTGGTGCTAAAAGCCAATGTAGAGTTTATAAAACTTAACTGATAACACTTTAAATCCTGTGGATTAAAACTCTCAGTCATTCTGACAGTGGCATCTCTTATCAAAGGATTAGAGCATCAAAAATGCAGAAAAAGCTATTTGCGCTTTCGAAGTTGTTTTCCTTCATTAAAAAAAGCCACCATAATCCTTCATGATGCATCCAGTGCTATGCCTCCACTTCTTTTTCCACGTTCACTGTTACTGCAATACTAACACGTTACTTCCATTACTCCCACAGACATCCCAGAATTTTTAGGAAAACCTTTGGTTCAATTTTCTTCTCCTTTATGCCTCCCCAGGAGGCCCATTCCTG
>NW_008825428.1:770709-792544 GCF_000699105.1 Pygoscelis adeliae
TATGCATCAGTCATGGACCAGTTGAAGATAATTCTCACATACATATAATGATTGAACAAAGCATGCTATAGATGAACAACTGATACAAATCCTTTTTTTTTTCTTGTGTATTACCATTTTTTCTTGTGTTACAACCTATACAGTCATCTATTTTTTGTCTCTCAAGCTACATGTTTCTAGACAGTTGGTACCTTTCTATGTCATTCCAAGCATGTCGTCCAAGAGAAAATATCTCAACAGCACACAAAAATTCTAACTGCTGCAAGAGCAGTACATCTGTAAAGGTCATCATACACAGTCATCATCTGCTAAAAAACAATAATCTTTATACATAATGTTACTCGGGAGACCATTTATTCTATTTTTCATAAGAACAGGCAATAATAAAGATATGTAACCAGTTCAGAAACACATGGCTATTTTTTCTGCTCTTTCACTCATTCTTTGTTCCGATTCCTCAGGTACCAGCTCTTTTACTATCTTGCTCCAATAGAGACTGCATAGTTCTTTAGATTGAGGGATGCATGAATCATGGTGTATTCAGCCTTAATATGAGTTCATAGAATAATATTTGAAATACATGAACATTTATAGCAAAGAAGATAAACTACAGTGGGAAATGACATCTTCTTCCAAACTTCTCTTGCGTATTTTACTTCCTTTTCTATTTGCTTTTCTTTTTTTCCCAGATGTTACAAGTGCCTACTAAGAATTTGATATATTTCATTTCTTTTAGCACTACCAAGAATTTTTAGAAGATCATCTCATTACTCACCGATTTCTGGGACATGAACACTCTCCTGATCAATGTCAAATAATAAAAGTTGCCATAGTTCTGTCTCAGCTGACATGAAAATAACTAATGATTTTATTAATAAGATAGATTAAAGGTAGTGATAATCAGTGACAGCTTATTCTGTAATGGCATCTGTATTGATGCATCTCTGGCACCTGAAACACTAGACAATTTTCTTTTATTAAATGGAGTTAAAAGAGATTGGCAATATCCTGTTTCCTTGGGTATGTTCCAGGGAGCTCCTTCTAACACTGTAAGTAGCATGTCAAACCCAGTACTGTTTTCCTAATGAAATGTTATTAACACTGAGTGTTTCAGTGGTAGAGTACAGCAAGATGTCGGAAGGGCTGTACAGTCTATTTTAGGTTCAATTTCATTTGCCATTTATAATAATAATATAAAACATAGCTGGAAGCTTTTCTTCATCTTGAAGCTGATTACATCATTTATATCTTCTAAGTATGAAATAATTCATTTTCACTTCTGAGTGAACCACAACAGTGTTAGGTGTAGGGCTTTGGCGTGTGACTAAGAGCCACACATACACTCAGACAGAGTGTGAAAATGACATTCATCTGGGGAAATTAGTTCAAATGGTGCCTAGACATTTGGGTTCTCTAAGGTCAAGGGTAGCAAGCGCACAGGTTAAGATCCCAGGTTTCAATGTTCCTAAATCCTGAGCCTAATCCCTTTACAGCATCGGATCTGACCTTCTGCTTCAACCGTCACGGCTGTGAGTCAGTGGATTGCCTGGGCACAAGCTAGGAGCTCTGTCTTACAACACTGTAACATTAAACAGACTTCCCTTGGCTTCTCTTCATAAATAAATGCAAATTGGAGATGTAATATAGCTTGAAAAAAGAGTCAATTTAGTAATGGTAAGGACAGTTCCCTTATGTTAACCAAGCGTCAGGCTAAAAAAAAGAGCAAGTCCTCTTGCAGCCAAATTTTACCATTTTAAAGGCTTTGATATCCACAAGAGCCCTTACAAATGCAAACAAATTCATAGAAGTCATACACTGAGAAATACATTAATATAACCCAATCCCTAGTAATTTTACTAATTCAGGGTCACCTAATTAGTTATGGATGTGAACACACATTATTATAGTGATGTCCACTGAACCCATAACATCTTAAATTGTCATGTGTTCCTTGTTAGAACATTATTTGGCAAGAAAAGTTTGGTTTCTGCTGAAATAGTACTTGCTGTTTAGTATTCAGTATATCAGAAATGATCCAATATGTCTAGTAAATAAATTGTGGCTAAAGTTACAGCAGACTTTGGTAGATATACACTTATGAATTGCTAGTAAAGGCCAGCTAAAAGCATTTAAAAAATATAAATCTTTTAACATTTACCTTTTAACTTCTAGCAAATCACTCAAGACACGTCCATTTAGTTTTCGTATGTCTTTGCTACTTATCACTGTAACAGAGCTATCCAGTAAAGAGGGAAGGGTAGCGGAGAGGTTATGGGTAACCTACAACAGTCAAGAATGCTTTCCAATTTCTGATCAGAGCTGACACTTTAGGAGGAGTCCCAGATCTGCATCAGGACCGCGGAGCCCAGTACGTGATCTTTGCCATTACCAGGAGAAAGCACCAACTTTGCACTGACCTGTGCAGTGGTCAGTGACTGCTGCCTGACCTGTTTGAGCTTGAGTGATGGGAAACCATATGTGGTAAAGGCCAAAGACCCCAGGGAATCAGTGTGCAACAAACAACAGCCCCCTGGGGTAAGAGGGCTGGGGGAGGCTGGAGGACATCTTTCAAACTTCAGCTGGGAAGCAATGAGAAAGACGCAGACTGTGTTAAGAAAATGTATAAAAATAACCCCAGGCATACCATATAGCCAGGAGGAAGAACCTCCACCCCCCATGACCTTCATACTCCCAGAGAAGGCCCTGGGATGCTGATCACTCCTTGTTCTGCTGAAAGAAATTCTAGGTACAATTCAGATGTGGCTGGTCTCTCTCCAAAGAGACCAGAAGACATGAGGGTGAGACATTCAGAGCATTGGGACTGCAGGATGCAGCACTGTGCACGCCACGAGGTAAGTCTAGAAACAGCCAGAGTGACTGAAAGAAGGAATTCACTCCACGTAAAGCTTTACCTGCCGTAATTATATAACTTGTTTGGAAAGCAATTCCCTGCTTATTAAGTGGAAAGAGGTAGGCAGGTAAATCTTACTTTGTCTACTATGTGGCAGTGTGAATACCTTGCCCAAGGTCACATAGAAAGGATGAACTGAACCCATCTCTTCCAAATCCTATATAACCATATATCATTTAATGAACTTACCATTCATTACACCACTATTCATCTTTCACTGATGCTATAACTGCTGCTTAGAGCTGCTAGCTATGATCTTGTGAAAATTTCCCACTTTGTTTCCTTTCTTTGGTTGAATACTGCTATGACAGTCAGTAAAACTCAGCTGTTAAGGCCTTGTCTCTGAATAGAATAGAGAATACTCAAATGAGCAGAAACCTGCAGTAATACAATCTTTAATTCTGAAACTTTGCTGAAAACTCTTTTCAGTTTTATCTTATTTGTGGAAAAATCCCAATCAACATATTGTACATGGCTTAGTTTTCTTAACATCTCTGTACGCAGAGATTTGATAGGCTGGACCTATGTGATTTAATGGGGACTTTTCTGTCCTCATGTAGCTAAAATAAAACAGCTTTGCTTAAGGGTTGTGCTGGAAGTCCCTGAGGTCAGCCATACCCTGATTCTAGATTTGTCTAAGGGACAGACACGTAGCTGCCAAAAAGCAGCTAAATTCTCTTTGGCCTGAGGCTGCACTACTAAGACTAGCAGGGCTGAAATTCTTCTTCCTTCAGACTGTAGGACTGCTAGGAAAGCTCCTCTCTAGCAGCTAGGCTGTAGTACTGAGCTGAGGTAAGACATGTTGAGAAAGCTATACAAATCTTGCTTTTTAAAAAACAGGTGATTGTTTAGAGGAGACACTGAGGGTGTCATAAAGCAGTAGGATGCTCCTAGCAGGACAAACACATAACAGAACACCAGGTTTTTAGATATTTAAGATGAGCTTCAGTAAAACAACTGTTTGCACCATCCTATACCTTTACAACCTACAGCCTAAAAAGTTTTTGCTTTTACTCCCTAAGCACGCACCATCTTGTGAGTCTGAAAGATGTATAGGCAGGAATCATGCTCATTTTAAAAAGTGACAGAAGGCATGGCTTGAAGGATACTGAGGAAAGGAAAAAAAAAACAAAGTTTGCACTGCTTTAACTTTGTTATCTCTGTTCCTTGTCAATCACCATACAATACAGGAGGACATGAGAGTAACTTTGTAATGGATGATGTCCCGGTGTTACGCAGCTATATTGTATTGCGTGCTTACTTTTCTAAAAATGAGGTATTCAGTACTAAGCTCTTGACTGATGCTCTTTGGTGTGAGAAAAAGGTTTCTGAGAAGCAGTTTAAACATTAATATATCTCTAAGAGCCAGGTGGCTTCACCTCATCTTGTGAAGTCCGCACAGATAATGGATCCTGTCCCAGAGGATAACTCATCATCAGCTTTTACAAGCCAGGATGGGCTATAAGGTCTTCCAAACAATCTGGGCCAAGATTCATTATGATCAAAACACTATTTTCTTACCTTTCTGGCAATGGCAATGGCAATTTCTTAAATAACAGAGAACTTTTAAGGAAACATGGCTGAGCAACACAAGCTTCTGCGGTGTTCTGCAAAGCTCAGAAACTAATTTCCCTTTCTTCTCAGGAGTGAACATAGAAGAAGCTCTCCTTGAATTCACTGTGGCACTGGCATGTTCCCGGCTCCAGAGTCGGCCTCCACTAAGGTCAATATTTCCCCACTCAACAGAACTGCAATGAATTGTACACGTTGAGAAAACATGGCATGCCAGCTGAAGTCAGGGGAGAGAGCTGTGCAAAGACTCCAAAGTTTATCAGCATTAATTTATAAAAATGGGGCATACAGTGAGAATGTGTCTGTATACCATAAACTGTTTGTCTTTTATTTCTCTGGCTACTATGGCCACAGTCACAGGATGCCACAACAACCACAAACCTAATATAGGGGGAGAAGCTGAGGAGTTTCTATGATATCTCAGAGCCAATATCCTTATATGTATGAAACAAAGATTCAAGAAAAAATTTAAAGAATTGAGAACATTAATACTGAAATAAAATTTGTATTAAAAGTCCTTTCAGCTGGGTACACATCATGACAAGGGGAATTTGGATGTGGCCAGGGCTTTGTAGTCGTACACACTCTTTTTCTAGTAAAGTAAAAATTAGATGTAGCTACTTAGGTACTTTTCACAGCTACGCAAATAACAAGTTTCACATATTGTCTCTACCACACATATAACCCCACCCAGCATCAAGAATTAAAAAAGAGAGTGAAGAGAATTAAATGAGAACATTGTGTCAGAAGGGGACTGCAGTAAAGGTAAGTCATTTTCTTCGGAATTCACAACTACTTGAATGTGTAATTTTTCACCGATGGAAATTTTTTGAGTTTAATAAAGAACAGCTCCATAACAGTGATCTCATGAGGAACAAAAGAAAGACGGTGTGGTTTACATGTATGGAAATTAAATCACTAAAATACTGAGCAATAAAAATTTGCATAAGCAGTGGGCTAGCACAGTTATTTTACCATTCCTTAGGCTTTTGCATGCTATTTGAAGTCTTCTAATCTTCCTCATTTAGACAGCCTCACATGGACAGGACATGTGAGCTTGTGGCGAAAAGCATTAATGACACCAATGAGAACCGTTGTACAGAAGAGCAGAGGACTCGCACTTAAGTGCTCTTGTCTTTGGCCCTGGTTCATGAAATGATGTCCCTGTATTCTTAAATTAATCTCTATTCTGATCAGCATTTAAGAATGCATTTAGCTTTAAGCATATGCTTGAGTAATATTGAATTTGCAAAATTTAATTTGCATGGTCCTAAATAGAGATGATTTCCCAACTCTAGTCCCAAGTCTTTAAAATAACGAAGAGCTCACAGAGATCTGTCCATGCCTAAGTCACGCACTGTTCGTAAATCACACCACAAAGCTCAAGCTCAAGTATTGTAGAAATACAGGTTCATATTCTGTAGGTAGCAATTTATTTTTGTCTTGCTATGTTATCACCAGTACCTAAAACTGACTTAAGTTATCTAAGGCTTTGTAATGCCAGCCTTCCATGGACTATCCCACTCCAATGTGGTTCTCTTCTGTGGGAATAGGCAGCTCCGACGACAAGCATTGCGGAGTTTGACGACTGAGCCTTGTGTCCTTGAGAGGAGAACAACAAGTAAGAAGAACATGAAGGAGAAAGTGGAAAAGTACCGAAGGAAAATAAAGCAATATTAACGGTCAGAGAACTGCTGTGTTTTTAAAAGAATAGCCTATGTGCTTGTGTGTAGCTACGCGTGATCAAAAGGCTGTGCCCTATCAGTAAGCTGCTGATAGTGCGTAAACACCTGAGTTTTGTATAAAAGGAAAAGTTACACCATAATAAAGGTCTTTGGTTGCTGCCTGCCAGAGTCCGTGCTGTTAATCCCCACACTCTTCTACCATCCTGATACTGTGGTTTGACTGTTAGGCAACTGAAAACCATAGATAAAACTGCTTAAAATATAGCTTGGCTATTTTGTTCCAGCAATTTCTCTATACTGTCTCTTTAGAAAGCAATCAGGAAATTTTACCTTTTGGTGATGTACTTTCATCCTAGAAGAGGGGCAAGAGATGAACCAGGAAAATAATTGCATTAAAAATTTGTTATTCAAACTATGAAATCAATTTAGGGGGCATTTGCAAAGAGAAAAAAAAAGGTTATGCATTTCCTGAAATATTTGCTGGAAGCCCAAAATTAATTTTTTTATTGATGCACAAAAAATGTCTTTCCTTCAGACCTGACTCCCTCCGCCTATCTATATATTTGGTTTAGATTCTTCAAAGTCATAAACTCATGTTCACTTATGTTGCTATGTTACCAGTGTAATATATATGGTTACTAAGGCAACAGGTAATAGCACTGCATATATGTGTAACGTTAGTAATGTCAACACTGAGAACAGCATTGGAATATAAACTATCAATTTATCTGGAAAAAATCTAGTTTTTTACTATTATTCACCTTTTCAAATGATAGAAGTTTTATGATCAAGTGTTTTGGTAATCCCTTGACAATGAATTATTTAATTCTACAAATTTCTCATTGCAAATTACCAGTGCCATTTTTTGGGCTACCTAGTTGCATGTTTCAGTAAGATCCACTCTCAGTACTAGAAAACCAAGTGATCAGTTCACAGTGCAAAGCATTCATGGAAGCTAAATTGTGATAGAGCTGAGTTAGGAGCACTTTATGAGAATAACTATTTACTTACAATGTCCCCTGAAGGATTGTTAATCCCTATAATCCACATTTTGGAGAGAAGAAAAGGAATCGGTGAGAGCTGTTAATCTCACTATTACCTCTTTCTGTGATTAAAGGATTCTGAACAAACCTCTGTACTAAAATAAATTTCAAATAAAAAATTCAAGTTTGGTCATGATGCACAATGGTCTCTTTCAAGATTTTAATAGTAATAAGAATAAGTTTCTTACATCTAAACTCCAGATTACGCTATACCACCCTAGGTTATGAGATTACATCTCACGCATGAGATTACCATCTAGGGGAAAAAATCAGCGGTATCATGCAGTTGAAGGTGTGGATGTAGAAAATTATGTATAACAGTAGTTTCATTATCCTGACTGACTTAATTGACTTTACAAATGTACCACTGCAATTTTAATTTACTGCATTTAGCCAACAATCCAGCCTTCAGACAACAAAATCAGAGATAACATGAGCAGGAGTAAGCCTGAGAAACAGAAGCATCACCCCACCACTAGATTTAATTTGATCCAACATCAAAGATACTCCTGATACTCTGACAGATGTTTGATTTCAGAGTATAGGAGACAGAGCTAATCAGTCTAATAATCAGTCTCCATTGTGCCTCATTCTGTACCCAGATTAAAAAAATCTATAGAAAAGATACAACACAGGTTATAATACAGGACTTAGTTCTGCTTATTAGCCAGGAAATTCTGTTATGACACTAATTTTTTAAAAAAAAAAAAAAAATTGAAAATATGAAGCTGATCAAGTTGTCTTTTGATACTGAAAAGACACTGACAAATAGTACCATCCCTATGTATTTTGTTAATTTTTTTTTCACTAATAAATACTGGCAGAACACACCTGAAATGCAGTAAATGTTAAAAATGTCCTGAGTTTTATAAAAAAGTAATTAAATGGATTGAGAAATCGGTCTTGGAATATGCTTAAATTATTTTTCCTTCACCTGATTCACCTGACCATGAGAAATATGTTATTTTTAACTAATATCTAAAGTTAATGTTGAAGATCATCCAGTGAACACCAATGGACTGGTTTTCCCATAGAGCAACATGGGAAATACTTTATCCTTTCAGAAATGGAAGGTGTTTCATTTAACACTTTCTCCCTTCTAGTGATAAACCAGCCTGGCTCATCTTCATCAGCGTGTTGAGCCTTTGCCAGTAGGAAGAAAAGTCACTGATGTTCCAATTTAATAGTGCTTGTTGCCAGCTCATGTAGCTGAGAGGTAACAGAAGTAGGACTGTCTTCTGAACATGGAATGGCTCCGCAAGAGGTTTAAAAACCATCCACTAAACACATTTTTCCAGGTATAAAAACATGTCATGTACAGTAACAATCAGCTCTTGTACAATTTTGGTTTGAATTCCTGGAAATAAACAGCTCAAAACAATAGCAAAGTTCCGAGCTTTGTACAAATAGAAGTATGGGAGTGACATAACGTTGTGAACATGTGGATCAGTACATGCATTCTTATGTCCTGTGAAATAACGATTGCCCTGATCGATTGCCAACTTTGTACAACTGCAAAATGACTGCCAGAATCCCTGGGGAGATTCTGCAGATGCAGGACAAGCAGGGCTGAGAGGACAGGGTGAAAACTCCTTCCATCTCAAGGCAAACTCACAAGGACAGGCTTGTGAAAGCCCATCCATTCAGCAGGCTCTCACTAGAGGAAGTTTTAAGGTAATAACTGGGGAACTACTGGCAGATCTTCCAGAACTGCAGAATGAAATGGGAGGGGAGAAAGTATACGATGACAGTATGGAAAATCAAATCTATAAATGTTCTAAACCAGGCATTTATTCATTTGCAGGAGGGGCATACCTCCCATTCCCTCAGTGAAAGTGTATTTATTACGTCATGTCTCTTCGGTAATTTTTTTGAAAAGAGGAAAGGTATCTGACACAATTGTCTCCCAGAAATTGCTCTAACTTGTCACTGCAGATTTGGGTTATTTATGCATTTCATTACATACTGACAATAAAGAGTACACTCCCAGAACAGAATTATGGCAGAAATGTGCTTGGGAAACCAGCAAATTCCAGGGAGAACTATGAATCCCCAGGATATCTGTGAATGATGAACTGTGTATTCGATTCTTAATTATACGGAAAGTTGTGTGAAAACTCATCTCACCTCTACCTATAAAGTTCGGGATTGCCTACACAAAATTTGCTCAGGCTCCAAAACATTCCTTTTGACAAAGGTATGAAACAAATCAGCATCCATAAATTGGTTCTTGATCCATCTGCTCCAGGAACACGGTTTGAGACAGCTGCACATTCTGCTCATGCATGATCCATGCCCTATCAACTTGGAGACTTGTTTTCACATGCCTGAGAAACATGCAGAAGTCTAAAGGATGGCAAAAATAGCAGATGAACAGAAAAAGGCTGTTGTCAGCTCTGTCTGACAGAAATTACTCCAAATTTTGAAGATCTCGGGCTCTGTGTCTGGCAGAACCCTAAGTAAGTGAGTAGCATTTCAGTCATTAGCGCTACATTCATTAGGTACATTAAATGCCACAGGTGGGCTTGGTGCTTTCCAGTGAATATATGAAAAATCAATAAGTCTCCACAGAAGCAAGCGAGCACTGGACTTTGTAATTTTACCCTCTAGTTCAATTTGTGAATGTATATACAAACAGATGGAAAGGAAGCTGTTTACAGTGGTGTAGCAAGGTGATTACTATACTCAATATAACCAGCTGATGTGACATTCACAAGAAGAATATCTTAGAGTTTGTTTACTAAGCTAAATAAATTCAGTGTTGCTTTAAATTAACCAGGTGACAATCTTTAAGCTGTGCTTCAGACATGACATCATAGAGCTCACATCAAAAACAAAGACATGTTTCAGGTCCAATTTCTTGCCTTTGGATCCTGTTTCAGTTCAGCAAGCAGAGACTGATTTTAGAATGAATTAACAGTGCCTGCACTCATTCTTTAGTTAAAATAGGAAATTACCAAGAGGACAGAGTTTTAAAAGCTTTATGCAGGTTGACATTCACCACTGAATTTCTGAAACAAATTTCTACAATTTCCATTTAGTTTTGTTGATGTGCTGCTTCATGGCCTTCTGGCTTTTATAAACCTGTCTTCTGAAAAGGTAAAATATCATTGATTCTATCTACAGCAGTTTAACTACAGGTAGTAAGCCTCAAAATGCTTTATCTTATGATGAAAGAGTATCATGAGCTGTTGATCAGTGAGTGAACACATATATGACTATAATTAAGTTACAAATTCAACTAAGTTATGGGATGAACTAAGTGGAAACTAACTTCCACAGTTTAATTCATTTAAAAGTAAGTGAACAAAGAGATGTAGAACCATTAGGTCCAGTTTTGCATTAACGTAGGTGCAACAGGTTTTAAACTTCCTTTACTCTCAGGCAGTTTCAAGAACTCCTCTTAAAATGATAGATGCTCTTCCAGCTCTTCCAAGGCGGGATTTGTCTATTCTCCACCCCAAAGCATATCACTTGAAAACATTTTGATTTCAAATTACCTAGATGCTGTGGTGTTGTTTTTTTCCAAAAGTCATTGCAATTGCTGTGATGGTCTTCATGATACAGAGCACATCAGCAGGAGCAATTAAATGCTGGTAAAGTAGTTCAGCCCGTAACTCACACTGATACTAGTACCTCTGTACTAGTATATTAAACAGCATCAAGACATTGGGCCACAGTTATCCATATTATTTAATCATTTGCATACTCTTTGGCATAATTTTGGCCCATGACAATGCTCACAGACAATGCTTGGACACAGTTCAAGGGACAGCACATCCAGTCGTTCTTCCCAACAGGCAATTTGGACTTGGTTATCCTGTTTTGAAGCAGGCAGGGAAAAGAGTGACACCTACCCTCAGGGCTAAGGAACAGTCTCTCAGCAGTATTAGGTACAAAAATAAACATGGCTAGAGTTAAAAATCCAATCTTCCCTAGAGCACAAGTCCCAGGGGACTGGGCTTGTCTTTCAGGAGACAAAGACAGCAGGTGAACTGCACAACTTGCAACATACTGTAGTGTGGGGACAAACGGCACGGACTCTGGCAGGCAGCAACCAAAGACCTTTATTGCTCTTTATCAGCGTAATTTATAGCAAACAGAAGTGTTTCACATGCCATCTGCAGCTTGCAGATTGGTTACAGCCTTCTCTTCATGCGCCTCTATGCTCTAGTGGATCTGCCGGTTCTTCTGATCACACGACATGCCTTCATGACCTTTATCTTGTTTACTCCTCTTCAGCAGCTCATTACTTCCTCCTTTATCCTCTGCCCACGTGCTTTCTCATGCCTCAAGGGCACAAGGCTCAGTCATTGTCCTCGAGCTGCCTATCCCCACACTGTAGAAACCTCCAATTCATTCAAAAACATGAGACACAAAACCAAATCCCTATCACATGATGACCGGACAGCCAACTCGGGGCACCTGTAGCACCCTGGAACACGCAGGATTCTGCTGCCCTGAGAGGGGAAAGAACCGACGTGGGCACAGATGGCCACCTAGCTTGGGGCAGGAACATTGATCCCCCTCAAACCAGTGAGCAGCCTCGTCTCAGGAGAATGAGCAAATCCCTACAGATTATCCAATTAAAGGAGGTTTTTCTCTCCCATTAAGGCCATTGTACTGTTGAAGACGATCTTAAGTTTAACTGAATCTTTAGGTTATGAAATAATCAACTATAAGAACATTTAGATTGTAATAAGTTAGCCCCTATGGTAGCGTTATGTATAGGTTACTGTGTTACTTATTATTTGAGGCTGTGTTGCTTGAGTCCCTATTCAAAGTCCCTATTCTCTATTCTCTGGACTCTCTAAACCATAACCAGAGCTCCTAGACTCTATTGTATATGGGATTAATTATTTGACAGCCTGGCAAGGTAGATATCTAGCTGGCCAACTTGGCAACAAAACCTACTTTTAAGGTGTCCTGAAGTGAACTGCCTTCATTATAATACTAAAAAACACACCCACAGGTCAAGAAGACCCTTGCCCAGGTGAAGACCCTTCCCCCGCGCAAGCGTAGTAACAGAAGAGAATGACATAACCGATATTATAATTATATGTAAATCATAACCAATCATTGTAACTGGGAGTGTACTACCTAATAATTTTTGTGTATAAATGTAATGGTGATTAAGCTATAGGTGTGCTTGATTTGTGGAAATTCCACCTTGCACCCGGCGCCGCAATAAAGAATGCCTGCTTTCTAAAACCCCAAACTGAGGCTTAGAGAGTTCTTCATCTGCCGATTTACGGTAACAGTACCACACCAAAAAGAAACCAGAAAGGTTATTTGGAAAAGAAAATGTGAATCTGACCCAGCGTTCTAGTTTTTAGGGCGCTCAGCTGGGAGAAGGCAATCCTAAACTTCAGGCTCTGCTGCCTGGACAGCTGATCAGTTACATTCAAGCTCTTGACTGATGCAAAACACTGGAGCAGCCCCTGTCACAGGCACAGGTTTCTGTCACGCGCCCCCCAGGGTTCCTGCGTCTTCTCCTGTCTGGTGACTCATAAGGGTACAGTCGCACACAGGCTCCTTTTTTCTCTCCGGCTCTTTGAACCTGAACATTCAAAATACCATTTCAGGAAAGTGAGACAGTAGACGTCAGTTCTCTCAAGCCGAGGAATTAGGGATGAGGCTCATGTCTCTGAGAGCACCACCCCACCAGCCTGCCTTGGTGCCGGTTAGGAAGGAAAGAGCACAAAGCTGCCCCTCATGAGAGCACTCTGATTTGCACATACAGCATTCCCTTCCCTACCCAGACAGCCTAAGCTCCTCTAAGAGAGGCACAACTGAGCAAAACACCTGAATTTTTTAATTTTGTAGCTCTTGGTGGCATCTGGCTCTGCCTCGAGTTGCCTTGAGCTCACTCAGAGAAGCCTGGAGCTGCCTGCCACGCTGGCACAGCAGCTCGCCTGCCTCACAGGGCTGCCCACCACCAGGAGACAGCACCCAAGTGGCACCAGCAGCAAAATCCAGACTCATTTCAAAACCATCCCTTTCCCACCAGCCTTCACTCTCCTGCTTCGCAGGGATTTGCAGTCTGTTCACCTGATCAAGGCATTGCACAGGTTTTCCTTTCCTTTGGGAACAGTGCAGCCCTCTTGCCTTGCACCCCTCTCAGTGCACCTCTGCTTTTCATCCCCACCTTGGGCAGCCTTCCACAGTTGTAAGAAATCACATTTTTCCCACGAGGGAGTGAGGTGAGGCGGGACAGGACAGCGGCTGCCCCGGGGCACGGAGATGGCGGGTGAGGCTTCTTGGGGGCTGAAATGGGGGCAAAGCCCCTTGGTGTGGTCAGGGACCGGGCTGTGCTTCACACCCCTAAAACTCACTGCTGCCAGGGTGTCCCTCCTCCATTTCATGGTCTCGCATCGGAACAGCATCAGCAGTGAGTGGTACCTGACCTTGCTGGCAGCGCAAACCAGAGAGGGAGCAGCTGAAACACCTCCACATTTTCACCTCTTGAATGGTCTGTCGAGGTAGAGGCAAAAGCTCCCTGGAGGAGGAAAAAATACTTCAGTGCAAACCCATATTTTCAAGGTCAGTCATGAAGTTTCAGAATACTATTTTATGAAAACAAAGCGAAAAAGAAAGATGTAGCAATATGGACAATTCACTCTGTGTCAACAAGGATGAAACCGTTATTGAAAACTGTCACAAAGGGCTTAATGCTCTTAATGCTTATGAGTACAGGATTTTTTTTTCTTAGTGATTTTTTGTTGTTGTTCAAAATATAAGAATAATCAGAGATTAAACAAGCATTCAGAGATGTTACAGAACTTTTCCCACCTCCTGAGCCAGAATTACAAAATTTTCTTTTCAAGATACTCCGATCAGATTACTGGGTTCAGTTCATATGAAACAAGAACAGCAAACTGTCCTGGTTTCGGCAGGGATAGAGTTAATTTCCTTCCTAGTAGCTGGTACAGTGCTGTGTTTTGGATTTAGGGTGAGAACAAAGTTGATAACACACCGATGTTTTAGTTGTTGCTAGGTAATGCTTACACTGTGGGAGGGGGGCACAGCCAAACTGGCCAAAGGGACATTCCATACCATGTGACGTCATGCTCAGTATATAAACTGGGGGGAGCTGGCCAGGGGGGTGGTGACCACTCTTTGGGAGCTGGCTGGGCATTGGTTGGCAGGTGGTGAGCACTTGTACTGTGCATCACTTGCTTTGTGTATTATTATTATCATATTATTATTATTATAATTTTATTTCAATTATTAAACTGTTTTTATCTCAACCCACAAGTTTTTCTCACTTGTACTTTTCCAATTCTCTCCCCCATCCCACTGGGGATGGGGGGGGAGTGAGCGAGCGGCTGCGTGGTGCTCAGTTGCCGACTGAGGTTAAACCACGACAAAATACCATGACTATCTGCTTTGCTGTAAGGGGTTTTAAGGTTGCATTAGAGGTTGTAAGAGAAGAATGAATGAAGAAGAGAAAGAAAATAGTCTGTGTTTTAAAATAAACCAATAATGGTCACAGAGTAATAAATGGCACAAAAAGCAATATGTCAAAAGGGGGACAGAAAAAGAAATGCCAACAGAAGCACACTTACTCTAAATGTCCCCTTAGCACAGAGAGAAAAAACAAAGGCTGAACTTGACGAGGCTGAAAATAAATTTGACAGCCTTAGACAAGAAATGTAAGATGACCTCAGCTACACTGATTTGAGTAAGCAGTTGTAGACAGATGGCCAAAAGAAAAAATTCTGGGTATTTTCAACTATAAAATATTCCTGGGACTGCAGATACAGCATTGCTGATTATGAATGAGGTCTGAAGAGTCAAACTAGATGTTGCAATGTAAAAAATGCCAAACATTATCTTCAGAAAACAATATCTAAAATGTCTTATCATAGTCTAAACACAAACATATATGTCACTAAGTAGAAGATATCCAACTGTAATAACTGAAATTCAGAGAAAACAGAAAGTAATAGAGCCATTGTAATTAAAATCCTCAGTCACCCTTGATACAATAGTAAAGAGGATATATTTGAATGACAGTGGAAATTTTATCATATTTCATATCTCTTTCTGCAATTGAATTAATGCATAAAAGTCACACAGTAGCATTGGAATTCATGATATATTAATTTTTAATGAAAAAATATTGATTCTGAATAAAGCAGACTAATTGCTAGCAATTTACAGTGGAGGGGAGGGGTGTGACTCCTGAAGTTTTGTTCTAGGTGTCCTCAGCTTTAGGGTGCGTGAACTGTTTTGTCTAACCTCCCCATAAAATCTCCTTACACCCAGCCTTTCAATTATTTCACTGGGCAGTTTTCTTAAGCAGCACTATATGCCGTGTTTTCTTTTGAAACTGCAGGTATACTCAAGTGTTTCTTCTGTGCATGTCTCCCTGCTACACCAGTAACAAACTCATCACCAAGTCTGTTTGGATTTTAGAGACCTTCGGTGACAGAGGCTTTCATGTTCCTCAGGTTGTCAGCAGATAGTTAGGTCAGCTTCAAGATAGATGGGGGTACAAACGCTATTATCACATTGCCCGGAGGTGGGCAGACTTCAAATAAATTTGAAATCATGACTTCTGTTTTTCTCCTGTCTACCAAGAACTGCAAAGGGCTTTTTGTGCTGGAGAAATATTTGACTTACAGCTTTCATTTTAAATCAGAAATCTGCAAAAATAAGAGGATCGTTTTTAACATTTGGTTTGCTGAATTTTCCTCCGTAGTAGTGAGCCCTCACATTTACTAATTCATTACACTTCTGCTCATTCAGAGTCTGTAGATGATGTGCCATTATATTTAAGTTTTTCCTCAAGAGTGACTTGCATTACTAAAAATGTTCAAAAGGGAAAATAATCGATATTTCGTCTTGCATGTGATGTCTGTTCTTTTGGAAAAAAGGACAGCAGAAATTGCATACTGTGCAAGTATTTTAAACTTAATGAAGGTCAACAGCATATCAGAAATAATTCTGCTTTTTCTTTGATAAAAACACATGACAATTTGGTTTGGGTCTGTATAAAAAAAACTGAAGTACTTTTCAGCAGTAGACAATAACTGACTTTTTAGGTCAAGCTCCCTTAGACGTACTTGTAAGGCAACTTTGCATCATTCACACGTATCAAATGTATCACTAGTTTAAGCTCTTGGCCACTGTATCATCAGAGTTCCCTTGTTTTATTTGTTCAGTTTTGAATGAAAACTACTTTCAATATATTTTCCATTTTAAAAAAAGCTATTTGTGGTGGTCTATATAAAATTTCAATTGTATTTTACATTATAATTCTAAAACTAGACATTATTCATAGTTGAAATGACGATGGCCAACTGTAGCTTTCTGATTGTGAGTGCTGAGATTATAAGTGCTGTGAAAATCCATACCCTGCAGATGACTAAAAGAAAAGAACATCTTCCAGTGTCAAACTACTGAAGGGTCCTGGGCAACCTTCTCCACAGCACTACCAGATGGTGTGTTTCAGTTTCTATTAAAAAAGGACTCCATCAAGCACATTAAAGCACCTGGATAGGGATTATTAGAACGTAATAATGGTAAAAACAGTAAATGACCCATACTTTTCCCATAGCTGATCAGGTTATGGAAAAGGAACTGTGGAGGTACACATGTATGCCTGCACCAGCAAACAGTGTGGGTAAGGGCTAGTGCTAGTTCAAACAGGAACAGAAGTGAGAAGCAGGGATAAATACCAATCACGGAGCCAGTTCCAAAAAATAATTAAATTAACAGAGAAAATCCGACAGTTTGCTGCGGGTTTGACATCTAATTCTGGTGGTAAGATGTATGGTGGTATGATATAACCATTCTGACTGAAATGGCCCAAAGCAAGGTTTCTGCCTCATTTTTCTTTCCAGGGGGATGAGGAGGAGAGAAAAATGGAGGATAGGATGGGAAGGGGAGGAGACAGCTACAATTTCAGCTGGAGTATCAAAGCATAAAAGACATTCTGTATTGATGTGAACATAGCATTTGCATTTTGAGAGGAAAAGTAGCAGTGACAGAAGTCAAAAACAGAATGCCACAAATCTGTAGGTCATACTGGATTTTGCTACTATTAATTATAATTACTGTTAATAATCACTGGAACAGGTTGCCCAGAGAGGCGGTGGATGCCCCATCCCTGGAAACATTCAAGGTCAGGTTGGATGGGGCTCTGAGCAACCTGATCTAGTTGAAGATGTCCCTGCCCATGGCAGGGGGGTTGGACTAGGTGACCTTTAGAGGTCCCTTCCAACCCAAACTATTCTATGAAATCTATTCTATGAAGTAATTATGAATATGTATCCTGTGTGTATGTTCAGAACTAAAACTAAAAATCATATTTTGCTGTTCTGGCAAACTCTTGAGCTTCTCAGAGCAAAGGCTGTGGGGTTTGACAGGGGAGTGTCCCTATAATTCTTAACAGAAAATAGCTAGCCATGTTTCTTAGGCACAAGAGCTCTCTCCTAAACTCTATTTGCTATAGATTGTACATATTGATAAACATATTTGTATTACAAATTAAATATTCTCGTAATTATTTCAGTGTTTCTTTTTATTTGTACCATCCGGGGCCAGAATTTCCAAGTAAACATATGTGTGCTTTAAATTCACAGTTTAGAGTCTCAGTACTGCTCGTTTTCAATTGCTGTTACTGTTAATATATTGGAAATTGCTACTGCTCTAGAGAGGGGCTTTCCTACAGATCAAAAGCCTGGAGAAATTTGCAAGTAAGTTATTTTGGCTGCAACAATCTCCTACCCAGCTGTCATTCTCACTCTCCTGCATTTTTGTTAGTAAACCAAGGTCAAAATACATCCAACATTAGCAATTTCTCAAAACATACAGCTGTTTCATAATGGCATCTGAGCATAAAAGTTAAATGCTGTAACCAATGGCATGGTAGTACAGCGAAACACCCAACCTGTCCGTAACTCACATTTCTGATGGTTGGTCCAATTTCTATATGTCGAGAGTTATGAGCAGTTACTGTCTGTTACACATTTTCATGTAAGAGAAAAAAATCTTTTCCTTGTATCCAATAAACTAGATTTTCAAAGCATAAAACTTAATTTGGCCACACTTTGTTTTAAGGACTGCTGTCAGACTGGGATATATGTTTTTGTCTGGCAAGAAGAAAAAAAAAAAAAAGGAAAAAAAGAATGACCTGTTAAAACCAATTATTGTTATCTAATACAAACCATCGCTTTTCAGGGCATGAGCCAACGAAGTCACTTTGAGTAGGAATAAATGTTCACTGTCGTGTTTCTGTTTCCTTCAGCTAAAAATCCAGACCCTGCTCTTTGCTTGAGACAGTGTATCAAATGGAGACATCCCACGTTGTTGTGGCTTAACCCGGCAGGCAGCTAAACACTACACAGCCGTTCACAAATTCCCCCCCGCCACAGTGGGATGGGGGAGAGAATTTGCAAAAAAAAAAGTAAAATTTGTAGGTTGAGATAAAGACAGTTTAATAAGACAGAAAAGGAAGGGAAAATAATAATAATAATAATAATGATAAAAGAATATACAAAGCAAGTGATGCACAATGCAATTGCTCACCACCGGCTGACTGATGCCCAGCCAGTTCCCGACCAGCAGTCACCGCCCCCCCAGCCAACTCCTCCCAGTTTATATGCTGAGCATGACGTCCCATGGTGTGGAATATCCCTTGGGCCAGTTTGGGTCAGCTGTCCTGGCTGTGCCCCCTCCCAGCTTCTTGCTGGCAGGGCATGCGGAGCTGAAAAGTCCTTGACTAGTGTAATCACTGCTCAGCAACAACTAAAACATCAGTGTGTTATCAACATTATTCTCATCCTAAATCCAGCACACAGCACTGTACCAGCTACTAGGAAGGAAATTAACTCTATCCCAGCCGAAACCAGGACACATGTAAAATACCTTTCTCCTAAGCAAACGTGACTGATGAGGTAGTCAAAATTCATGTTTGCTTTATATTAACTTCTTTCTAGCTTAGTTGAGGCAATGAATTCTAAAGTGTGATTAACTTATGTATTTATTTGTTTTAAATTGTAACTTTTTAACTGAATTGATCTTTTCTTGTATTTTTTACTACAATAAAAAAGAGACTAAGGTCTCCTGATTTATCTTCTTTATACAATCCATACTTTTGTAACAATTCAGGTCTAAATTAGAAAACCACAGCTGTGTATTACGATTTACTTGTTATATCAAAGAAACAAGTGAAAAATCATGTCTGACTGCCCATGTTAATTCTGTTCTCTGTGATACTGCCTGGAAGAGTTAGTGCACCTGATCTCCTTGTTCCCGCTGGGCCACTTGTACCTAAATTGATCCTCTTTTGATCTGCTTGAGAGGAGAAATTGAACACTCCATGTAGTTAATTATATATAAATCTCCTAGATCAAATAATTCAAAGCATTACATAAACATGTACATAAAAATAAGTGAATACATGTATTTATTTACATATATCTGTATGTAGGCATGCCTCAAAACATGTTGCATGAAAATACATAGATACTTAGGAAGCAATAAGGATTTGCTTATTCTTGGAAGTCAATTAATACATTATTTTTAAAAATCACAGTAAATAAGTAAATGGTGCATACTTTAAAACTACCTCCATCAGGAATATTCAGAATTTTGAGTTACAACTGCAGTGATACCTATGATGTACAATATCTCTTCCAACAGCATTTGAAAGGCAAAACAACTGTAAAAATGTGTAAAATAAAATGGAAAGTTGAGCTCTAATGACAAAATTGACTGCCCAACAACATTTTTCAAACGGATGCACAATGAACTCAACCACCTCGTCTGCCAGCTTTGGGAAACATGGCATGTAAGACCTATGCTAATCATGTGCGAGAAAACTGACTGCTTCACACGCACACACAGCTCTTATGCATGTGCATATGCTGCTCTCCATAATTTTCCACTGAGGAAACTGAGCTATTGAAAAGATCCATTTGGTAGTGGATATTTCCAACTCGAAATGGGGGGTTTGTTTTAAGAATTTGATTGACTCCATTGGCACCACCAGAGGCTTTACAATCTCCTGTTTGTCAGGGTTTTATTTACTTTGCAAACCTCTGAACAGATCAGAACATGACATTTACTTGAAACATCTAAGTGACTCTTCAATGAGTCATTCTGCAAATGACTTTTTCCTTCAGCCTCTCTAGGATAACCAAGCCCTACGTTCCAGAAGGGAAATACAAGGGAATAATCAGCTGCGTTTCCCATCATTATGGTGTTGACTTTCATTGCACTTCCACACAGAGGTCTCAGTGATTACAGCTCTGTTTTACGGAGCATTCGCCCAGTGTAATACACTAAAACGTAGTTCCTCTCATTTTTCTCATAAGAAATTAGGCCTTTTTTTTCATTACAAAGCTATTTAGTATTCAGTTGCTTTTTTAGCATTTAATGCAAAAACAAAGGGAAAACAAACAACACAGTGCTACCAAGGACTGAAGTGTCTCCATCCAGTCAGGAAATACAGTGGATGTACTCTGTTGTCATTCTTTGCCTTGCAAGACATAACCTCACTTATTCATTCACCAGGATTAAAGGCTATTAATCTCTTTTTTGCATTATCTGTATCTTACTGCATAAAAATATTCCTTTGAACATAGAATAAAATTTCCTCTTTGTGGTCAGAGCCATGCAATTATATATATTTAATGTCTAAATTCTTAGAATCATGTTCATTTGTAATTCCCCAGAAAATAGGACAAACATTAATATGTTATCCACCTTTAAAAAAAAATTCTCATTGATCACATCCATTCAAGCACTGACTGCAAACTGTAGCAACTTTATCTTAAAAAAACAACCCCAAAACAGGTTTAAAGAAATAGTGTTTTCTCTTGCAATCTTTTACAAAGTATCTTTCTGTTTCCCAAATAACCATTTACAAAACCCAACCCACCCCCCTTCTTTATCACTTCACTTTCTCTCTATTTGCCTCTTCCTTTTCCCAGTCCTTTCTCTTTTCCTTCGTCTTCTATTCTTTTGGGATAACTTCCGTTGATCAGATTCTGCCCTGATTTAAACTTTGGGTGGCCTTGCCACTTTTTAATCAGGATACAAACCATGAGCATCAAATATCTCCTTACGTCCTTTGGTCTGGATGCAGCAAACATTTAGATACCTGCTGACCATTAAGCACACAGTTATTCAACAGAGTGCTTTACTTAAATTGATTCCTCACTGTCCTACTCTTGCATAAATATTCTTAATTACTTGAGATGAATTAAAAGTGCACATAACAGTACTGGCTGAGATTCCATGTACTTTCCTTTTTGGGAACTGCCATTTCTTACCAAAATTAATTCAATGTAAAATTACAAAATGAAACAACTTGCCAATTTATATTGCAGCCAATGAATTATTAAACTTTAATTACAGTTGCTTTAGGTTTTTTAATCATTCAAGTCAACACTTATAGTATTAAGTGTTACATGCATCTTGAATATTTCATCTATTGATGATTCAAATTAGCACTAAACCAAAGTCTTCCCTGGCACTTTATGAATTTTAGAGCATTCATACCAGAAATGACCTAGAGGGCTAAATTTGTCATTGTTAAATCCTTCATGCATTGTGCCTATAACTGAGAAAACAGCATGCTCCTTCTTCACAGGGGAGGTTTCAGAAAA
>NW_008825428.1:792570-809267 GCF_000699105.1 Pygoscelis adeliae
ATAAAATTTTCCATTATTTTTTGCTCTGATGAAGGGACAGAAAAAGTCCTGTCTAGAAAGTGATGCATTCTGCCAGCTTTTGTCAGAGTTGGATTATATACTGAATATGCTTTGATCTTCACAGAAAAATGTCACCTTTGCTTTCCTCCCCAACATCCAGCAAGTAGCACTCTGACCACCTAGGGATCAAACCAAGAAGCTTCTTTTTCCAGGAAAGTCAACTAAAGCTGATTTTAGATGATGCAAGGCTTAAAAATAGTCAGATAAAACAAGAATTTCAAAACCTCAAGCTTAAGGTTCCATTTGATCCTGGTTTTCTGTTGGCTTTATGTGCTAGACCCTGTCCATCGTTGCTGCAAACCCTTCCGTTTCTTTTAATCCTCACCCCTCTCTACCCAGCTGGAAGTCAGAGCACCGCTTGACCTGGTGTTAGAGAGAGTGAGCCGCAACAAAAAGAGCTCTGTTTCCCCAGGTAACGTCATGAGTCAAAATCCCGGCTCCAGGAGAAGGTAGGATTTCACCTCTAAGCATTACTATCTTCTCCCTTGTCACAGAAGAAATTCTGTAAATGTTAATGGTTCAATATCTTCAAGTCGATGACCCCGACAGCTTCAGTACTTCCTAATACTTAAAACTGTGAACACATGTACTTCCTTTACTACCTTTTGTGTAATATTATTTCCAGTCAGTGACCAGCAATGCAGACACACCCAATATGCAATTTTGCAATATTTAAAATACATTCTATTAAGACCACATAGTAGCACAAAGGTGTCCTCAAAGGTTAGGACTCTCTCCTCTCTGTTTCAAAGCAGACAGAGAAGTAGAAAGGAATAAAATAGAGCAGAAAGCTGCTGAATCCAGAGCCTTGGAGGGGAGGGGAGAAGGAACGTTTAATGCAACCAGGAAAAGTTCAGAGATCTGTGTGCTGTGTGCTATGCTGTTCATAAAGGTCTAAGCTACACCCCCTTTGAAACTCAACTGTGCGGTCAGTCCTGAAAGCAACTAAACTGAAAAGTGAGACGTTAGCCCAATTTTTATATTTGCTAGGCTGAGTGGCTGAGAGCTTTAGAATCTGCTTTTCCTAAAATGGTTCATCAAGACTGCTAAAGTAAAAGCTGTGGGATTCACTTTCTCCTTCTCTCATGCTTTGTTGTGAGAAAAATGAAAGATGCAATACGACACAGAACTGGGAACTCCATCTAAAATCCAAGAAAGGAGTCAATGCAAGATTTTACATTCACCCTTCCTCCACAAAAAAAAATCTCTACTGTAAAACTAGTATTTAAAGCCCTTCCCTGCTGATTCTCAAAAATGGAGCAGTTCATTATCCAAACTACTGCAGTTGCCTGAGAAAATATGTTACTTGCTCAGTCCAAGCAGCAGCCACTTCACATCCCTGATATAGCAGTTGAGACAGGCTGAGCCCAACTGAATAAGATGTTAAGATCCTCTGGTCTTAACACTTCAGCTGTGCCTGTGAGGTATGAAATAAATCTGAAGCTGTTTCACCAGACTGTGAACAAGCACTGGTGAAACAGCACTTCCAGGATTAACAGGGCATTGGACTTTTTTCCACAAAGCAAGTGAAAATTCTTATTACAAAATGAAATGCATTCTTTCTGTTCAAATATTAACTAAAGACTTCACAAATTATGAAACTCGATATAATACTGAATGCATGATTCCCAGAGAACTGAAATTGGTCATAAAATAGATTTGAAGAAGATGACACAGTTTAAGGTGAATGCATCTATAACCATTACGTGCTTGTGAAAAATAACACCGTGTTTCTTTCACTTCAGGAAAACATTGGGAAAAAAAAACTTTGAGACTGTAAGACCAAGATTTCCTCAGTTTAATTAGAAGAAATTATAAAATCTACAGATTTAGGAGCTTAAAATCCTGTAGACATGCTTAAAACTTTATTAAAACTGAACTAAAAAGCAAGCAGGAACACCATAAGCCAGAAACACCATAAAACAGAAAGAATTCTTCCCCTGAACTCCCGTTTATATTCAGTATCTCTCTAAGCTCTGTTCACTAGACTAGGACACTTGCACACAAGCCCATTGGGGATAATGACATAACACAAGACGTGAGTGCAGTTATCTATTCAAACTCAGAGATAAGAACATAAAAAGCATAGCAGGTCAGGCCACAGGCAAGAGCCTTAATCAGGTTTTCCAACTCCTCCCTGCAATGCCCCTGTTTATAACATGTAGCATGTGCTTGAGGTGACAGAGACAGCCCTACTCTGATGATGTTTAATGGCATGGGAGCCCTTCCAAGAAGGTCAGGTCTCTGCTCCTCCCTGTTCTGTGAAAGGTCAGCAGCTCCCTCAGCGACTTATCCTTTTGGATCCAGCTGGCTTTTTTCCATATTTGGCTAAAAGTGGACAGCATGAAAATGAAATATATTTGATTTACCAAAGAAACCTGCTAAATTTGCACTGAAGTTTGACCTGAATATTCTTTTAAGTTTGGTTCATCTGCCAAAGGATAAAACCAATTATTCATACAGCTTTACTCAAAGCAGTTCTGTTGTCACCATAATGCGTGATTAACTTTCCAAAAATAAAAAAACAGCATTTTTTCCCTCAGTTCCAACGACCTGACATAACCCCCACATTTCATGAGAAACACGCATGTCTAATTCCTGAGTGATTCCCAGGGTAATAAGATACATTTATTTTACACGGTGACTATGTACTACAAATAACAGAGTTTCAGCCCAGTGAAGCAACTGAACAGACAGTTGCCGGAAGAACAATCTTCAGACAATAGTCAACCCAGCACTGACCTCTCAGATATCAGTTACCCACTTACATGACCCCAAACCCACCCAGACCCCCCTGCTACCTTTTTCTTTTCTGCCTCTGTCTTCTTGTTTTCATCTCATCACTATCCCTTGATGCCGCTCACAACACAGCCTCCATCATGGAGATGGGACTGCATGGCCAGGGCAGGACCTCGAACCAGAGCTGCAGAACTGGACCTCCACAGATGTTTACTAGCACTTTTTTTAAAGAAAAGTCTAGGAGCAAAAATTTCTAACTAAATAACATGAACTAGAAGGAAAACCATGTTTTATGCCCATCACGTTTTCTTTCACTTCTACTGACCCACCCCCTTCTCTCCTGTTCCTAAGTTCATCCTCCTACCTTAAATTGTGCATATGTTTAGCACAGTTTGGTTATAACCAGGACACTTGGTCCCACTTAGCTTGGTATTTGGTCTCTCTGTGTCAGATTTGACAAAGGGCTTATGTACCTGAAAGTCTGTCCAGATTTTTCAGGTACATCTGTTCATCTAACAACGTCTATCAGATCATCTTACAAATCTCACCTCTTTTACATTAACCCATTATTGTGTACAACATGTAAACAAGAGGCAGGGGCAGATACCAAAAAACTTCCTTCCACCTCCCACTGGCCTAGGGAGAGAAACTTCTCATCTCTTCTCCTTCACACTCTTTGCTTCATAGTGACCAGGTCCAACAAGCAAGAGAGAGCATTTCTTCAGTGACATGTTTAGGATATTACAAAAATAGGACATATGATTTTGAACACCTTCTGACTAGGAGGACATGGATCCCATTTTGCATTTTCCAGTGGGTGCTCTGATCACAAGATTGTTACCCATCACCACCACTAAAAGAAGCAGTAGCAAGCCCAGTTTGTGACCAGGGAATTTCTAATGGGAATTTGTCTCCACAGGCAGGCTCTTTAAGTGTGAATTTTTCACAGTTCTTTGATGTAAGTTCCTTGTGCACATATAAGTCTTGTTGCATGTGCCTAGACTTGTTGTTAAACCTAAGCCTTGCTGAGGAGCCCTCAGCTTCAATCAGGACAGAGGGGCTTATAAAGCATTCCATTTTTGTTTATCAAGGTGTAAGTAATGGGAAAGCAGTTCCATCCATCCCTGTCTATGTGCATTTGGGCAGTATTCTTGTATGTGCAAAGTCTCACATTCTGAGCTTCTCAGTGCGATGTTTGTTTTCCTGTAAAGTATTTTGCTGGGCACTCAGAATCTTAATTAAATATCAGCTGTCTTTGCAACTCATCAACCTCTTTCACAAACACTCCCGTGACCTTTTTTATTGTGCTAAGGGTTGGGAAAGTTTTGTTTCTCAGTGAAAAATTGCAAAAGAATACATCTTTCCTATGCCTGTTATACTTTCAAGAAGCTGTTTACTGATCTAGGCAACCAAGGTGGATTGATTAAGGGGTTTAGATTACTAATACTTAAACACTCAGTTGCAGCCACAGAAATTGAATCCAACTGAACTTGAGACTGCAGAATAAGGGCCTGATTTGTCAGGATTGTTTATATAAATTATAATCTTAATTATAGCCAAAATGTTGTCTATTAATAAGTGCACAGGATGCATTCCACCGCAATTGTGATCTACTATTGGCAGTTCTCACAACCTGAATCGCAGGTGTCTCAATATTTGGTGTTCCTCTGAAAGCTGGAGTCCTGGTGTGAGAACTGCTTCCATAAAAACAATGCACAAGTACTGCCTAGCATTTAGAGTTACCACGTAAACATATAAACATGAACATAAAGAAAGGTTGCAAATTAACCAAATTCAAAATGAACAAAACAATAGCATTCGATTTTAAAACCAACCTCAGTATTTTGGTGTTATTTTTCCCTTGTGCTAAGAAATGAAAGAATCATTTGCCCTATTTTCAGCCTGCCCTAATCTGCCATTCTGTAGGATTATGAAATAGAACATCATTTTAAGTGGTAGCATTGAAAATCATGCTTATCCAAGCTTAAATTTTCTACCCCAGGTTCTAATAGTCAAGGACTTCCTACATCCCTAAGAGTATCTTCAGGAAATTTGGCACTTTCAAGCTAAAACAGACTCCAGAAACATCAAAGAAATCGAGAAAGGCTGAAAAAATGCAGTTCTTCGTATATTTGATCCCTATCCTTGTCAATTAAGACTTGATTAAGAAAGGAACAAACAACTCTGATATATTAAATTTGTAACTGTCTGTTTTTTCCACTATCAAAGAAAGAAACCTAGAAGCCCAAGGAGCGATAGACAGTAAAAAGGAAAGAAAGTCTGCATCTTCCTGTATGTATAAGTAAATAGATAGCTGGGTGACTACAACTACTCCTTTCTAAGTAAACATGCCTAATTGTAATTCAGATATGATCCCACATTTGGCAAATAAAATGTGAATTCTTTAGTGGAAGGACAGCTTTTTGTACTCTGTAGCTGGGGAAGATTCAAATAGACTAATAGCACAATCTATAATTCTCTGGGATTTGTAAGGGAAACAGATATCTAAGTAGTGAGAATTAAATTATCGCCCTAAGAATTGCCATCTGGGTTCCTCTCATGTGATCAGAAAGACTTTGGAAAAGAGCAGGCAGCTTAACTCATGGCTGGCAGATGCAAGACCTCTGACTTCATTTACAAAAACAAACACTCACACGAGCAAACTCAAAACCAAAACCCCATACCCATCCAGGACCTCTTTTTCTTATAGCTGCTGTTTGTCCACGGGTCTTGTGTGACAGAAAGAACAACAGCCAACACACATATAATCCATTGCTTGTTCTGAAAAACACTGGTTTGGGATTTTATGTATCTTTTGGTACATGTAGATTTATATAAAGATAACAAAGCAAACCAAGTACATCCTTTGGAATCACTTTGATTTCCAGTCCTGGCATCCACTAGTTTTTGTATTATCATTCATATCTCTCATTATGTGTTGATGCTAGAGA
This sequence comes from Pygoscelis adeliae, assembly GCF_000699105.1. Lineage (NCBI taxonomy): Eukaryota > Metazoa > Chordata > Aves > Sphenisciformes > Spheniscidae > Pygoscelis > Pygoscelis adeliae. Next base: position 798,321 of record NW_008825428.1, read on the forward strand.
AGGGCAAGTAACTCTGTGCTTATGCTGCTGGGTCCTGTGTGCCTGTACAAATGTCACCAGGATGTCAGATATGCTGCAAGCCACAGGATTGTGCAGAGAAGGAGGGGAAATCAGGAGAGAGAGGTGACAATCTTTTTTCCAATGTTCATGTGATTGCCTCTGCAATTCTTCTGGGAGAGAAGTTACTCAAAAGGAGTTTCTTTTTTAGCACTACAGTGACGGAGCTTTCTTAAAAAATAAAACCCTCTCTGGAGGACTGAGAAAAGATGGGGACTTTTTGACAAGAAACACAATTTTTGTTTAAAATGATGAAGTAATTTCCAAAGCTGAAATGTGCAGACAGAACTGGTTGGCTTCTGGGGAGGATGGGGGAGGTGTTAAATGAGACAGAGATGGGGATAGGCAATGTTAAGAGTGTGGCCCTGATGAAAAAAAAGGGGGGGAGAGGAGGAGAATCCTTTCACTGAGAAAACCAGATAGCTGTAAGATGTAGATGAAGTTACAACTTGTATCATATATTACCTGGCGGTTGCTACATTTACTCAAATATTTACAATCATTTGCTGTGAAAAGTAATAAGGATCCCCAAAAGCTTCAAAAAGCCTTTGAAAAACTCTCAAAAAGTAAACAGGCATAAATAAGCCATCCAAAATTGGTAGGTATTTAAAAATCAGTCTGGTATTAATGTACAATGTATTTAAGAAAGATCCCTAGATTCAAATAGTTTAAAGACCAGTAATTTATGCTTCAGGTCTTTTTACTGAGGTGGTTATTTCCAAGGCATCTATCAAAGAAAAATAGTTTTAAACAAGACATTACAGCAGTGCTAAAAACACTATTCAAAATGTAGCTTTTAAGAATATAGAATGAGAACACCTGTGTGATGAGTTTTTCCAGTCTAAACCACTGTTCCAATGAGGTTTAAAAAGTAATCACCTGATAACTCACATAGTCTTGTAACCAAATAAATCCTTAGGATTTCTTTCTAATACTATCATAAATGTCACATTTCTGAATTTTATTATTAATTACCTGTAAGCATGCTTAGTGAAATAAATTCACCAAAAAGCCCTCAAAAACATCCATGTTTCACAATCTTATGTTCTAAAACTAATTTCAGTGCTGCTTAATCTCATTAAATTATCACAAGTCTCATAATTTTTGTGTGTGTGTGTGTCGTGGTTTAACCTCAGTCGGCAACTAAGCACCACGCAGCTGCTGGCTCACTCCCCCCTCCCCCGCATGGGATGAGGGAGAGAATTGGAAGAGCACAAGTGAGAAAAACTCGTGGGTTGAGATAAAAACAGTTTAATAATTGAAATGAAATTATAATAATAATATAATAATAATAATACACAAAGCAAGTGATGCACAGTGCAATTGCTCACCACCCACCGACCGATGCCCAGCCAGTCCCCAAGCAGCGGCCCCCCCGGCCAGCTTCCCCCAGTTTATCTACTAAGCATGACGTCACATGGTATGGAATGTCTCTTTGGCCAGTTTGGCTGTGCCCCCTCCCAGCTTCTTGTGCACCTCCAGCCTTCTCAGTCTGTAGAGCATGGAAAACTAGAAAGTCCTTGGCCAGTGTAAGCATTACCTAGCAACAACTAAAACATCGGTGCGTTATCAACTTTGTTCTCACCCTAAATCCAAAACAGCACTGTACCAGCTACTAGGAAGGAAATTAACTCTATCCCTGCCGAAACCAGGACAGTTTGTTTCTCTTTAGTGCACAAACTTCTTTAGGCATAAGAATAGGTAAAGGATAAGCCTGTAAAGTAAATATTACCTCAGAGCTGAGGGACCCACAAGCACTTCCAAAGCTCCCACATTCAGGAAGCACAGCCCAGGTTCAGCCTGTGTCAGGGTGAGACCTGAGGACCAACCATTCCCCTCCCATCTACTCAAGACCTGGTCCTAGTCTCAAGTCCAAGGACTCTGTTTGTCTTATTCAATGTTTCTTCATGCTTTTGAAGATGAGGTAGTCTTGACACATGCATCATTACTTTTAATGATGCATTAAAGCTCCAAAAAGTTTTTAACAGTCCCTTTCCACCCACAAAGGAAAATCTCTGAAGTTAGGTTTTCAGACAAGATGGCTGTCCTAGGTCAGATATATAAAAAACTGTGGGGAGATATGGAGACTTTGAGCTAATACCCGTTAGATAAAAGTTATACTATATCCAGTGAAGTGTTTACTCTAGCACAGACTTGTAAAGCTTATTTTAGAGTACTATTAATCTATCCTGGTGAAACAGAGCTAGTTCTTCTGTAGTCAGGTACATGGCCATTGATATAAATTTCTTAATTTCCAAAGGCAAGTTAGGCTATCAAGAACAGAAGATATAAAAAATGTGTATCTGTCCGAGGACATATGCTATATCACCCAGGAACAGTTTTAATTCATGCCTCTGAATTCTTCAAAATGTTTCTTGCACTTAAATGTACTGTAACAGCTAACAAATGCTCATTCAGCTAAATGAACCTCCAGCATCCTCAGCCAACACAGACAAGGTCAGATGAAAGACAGAAGCTCTGCTGAATAAGTAATGATGAAAGTTCATGTGCTGAGAAAGACAACTGATAAAACCACTGAGGAATGAAGAGAGACACTTACCAAGCGCAGCTCCTGGTTACTTGTGCAGGCAGTGGGGAAGGTTCTGTTTTGTAGGCATGCCCGTACGGTGCAATTTAGCACCATAAATAAGCACCCAAGCTCTGAATAAGCACCAAAACTAAACAAAAAGAGCAAGAACTTTGTTGCATTAGGACTACGCTGAATCCAGGTTAATGAGCCTTGCTATTCAGCAGAGCTAATTGACTCTGGAAGAGCACTATATTTTTCCTGGACCTCCGGCGGGGCCTTTGCAGCACACTGGACAGCCCATGGCACCACCCGGACACACCAGTCCACAGAGACCTGGCTCAGGGATCACATCAGGAACACAGCCCGCAGCCCTCTCCTGTGATACAGCAGAGCTTTTACAAATCATTTTGTTGATGCCACTTTGCAGCCCTCAAGGTACAGCATAGAGAAGACACAGGATGTTATCCTGCAGAGAGAATCTCTGGCCTCGCTAAAGGGAGAGGTGAACTACCCGCCGACTTGAAGAGGGCCAGAATTTCCCTTTCCTTGTAGTGAGTCCCAAGCTGTTCAGCTCACCATCAGCTACTTTTACAGTCATAAGACTTTACCTCTGAGTTCACTCCGGCTGGAATTTTTTGCTTAATCTGTATGGATCATCTCAGCCATGTCTGAAATGCTCTGACTTTCGGGGTTGGGAGGCCACCACATCCATTTTGTTCTTGCAATATCTCAAGGTTGTTTTTCAGACAGGAAGGAAAAGGAAAATTCTTCAGAAGAAACTGCAAGTAAAAGGTAGATGAGGAGAATGTAAATGTTGCCCTGGCTGAAATATAGGACAGTTCAAGCTGGCATCTGTATACTTCAAAAATGTGCCAGAGTAACCACAAACGGTGGTGCTCTTTATTGTGCTTCCTTGAACTTTGAACATCCATCAGCAAAGTATAATTTGTACTGCTACCCTTTCATTTTCTCTCTGTATTATATATTCATATATATATTACCTTATAGTGCTGATGGACAGAATCGGGCCTTTGTATTTCCTCTTTTTTTTAGGTATTGTTTTTTCACGTGCTTATGGAATAGTTAAAAGTCCAAAAGTCAGCATTTTCTCCTCGTTTGCCTTATTGTATGTTTGCATGCTTTAGCTGCCAAAGTATATTTAGCTCTCCCAGTCTATCCCTGTTGTTTTTTCTCATCAGTAATTTTTTTGTGTAAGCTCTTTCATCAATCTTCCCTTGAGCCATAAATTTTAATCTTTTCTACAGTTTAAAATTGCACTGGAAGGGCCAGTCTTTCTACGTGTACTGCTTAGCACCAGCACATCCTCCAGTTTCTTCTCACTCCTTCACTGATGTCAAAGAAGTCTGCCAACCTCCCATTTAATCTTTAAAAAATAATTATTCCAGCAGATACTTATGTAATCCTCTCACACAAAGATTTTTGCTACGCTGTTTGCTTTCTCTGTAAACTCATAAAGTGGGGGGAAAGCAACTTAGCCTTACTGGTATAAAGAACATTTCTGATAACACAAAAAATGATCTTTCAGGTGAGGGTGCTGGTGCCAGGAGACAAAGTGATGATAAATAAAAGCGTAGAAGATTAAAAGGTTATTTAATGTGGTTATCTAGGCTTGTATTCTTACAACTGTATGTGATATAGAGTGAAGAAGGAGTTTAGCAGAGACGACAATAGCTTAAGAATCCTATTTACCAAATAAAAACTATGTAGGTCAAAGCTGAGACCTAATAGACACACAGAGAATCTGACTTTCCACACACATCACCCAGCTGTGGGGTTTTTTTTTCCTTTTGCCTGAAGTCAACTATCAATAGTATCACTGTCTACACCTTCCGTGCCTCAGGTGAGAGCTCTTCTCAAGTGGTTTGTGATATAATCCACAAGCGAGAGGCTAATCCCCATCAACGGGCAGCTGCTTCGTGGTACAGCATTCAGAAATGTTTGGCATTTATAATGCCATGTTGTGATTGAAAATTCGGGGTTTCTTGTTACCCCTTAGAGGACTCATATATATGCCAGATGTGCTCACTTGAGACTTACGGATACAACCAGAAAAATAAACATTCAAGTAATAATGGAAATTTGCCAAGGTGGATTTAAAACAAGATTTGGATGGCATTTTCAAAATGTCAAATATTTCCTACACTAGAAAGTACACAGTCAGGTGCTCAATTTTTTTTAATTTTTTTTTTAAGGAGTGGGAGGGTCAAATCCATCCAGTTGCTTCAGCCAAAAAAACTAGAGTAAAATGGACAAAATAAAAAAAATTTCACATTTATGAATCAAAACATTCCAATTTCTTTTTACTTAGAGTCTTTGTACAAGTAAATCTGCATTTAATCATGAGAAATGAATGCCATCAAAATTTTCAAAAATAATTAATTTAGTCAAAAATATGATGATATTTTTTCAATTGTTTGATTTGTCCAGTGGCATGAAAAATTAATACTTGTTAAAATAAAACTGAGCTCAAATGTGTGGCGGATACCCCATCCCTGGAAACATTCAAGGTCAGGTTGGACGGGGCTCTGAGTAACCTGATTTAGTTGAAGATGTCCCTGCCCACGGCAGGGGGGTTGGACTAGATGACCTTTAGAGGTCCCTTCCAACCCAAACTATCCTATGATTCTATGATTCTATAAAACCAACTTCATATCAAATGAATACTATCTTAATATACTTAATGAAGATGTCATATTCTTCATTAGAAATGTTTGCAGTCTAAAAACAAAGAACATCCAAAAATCCACTTTGTTTTATGTTTGTTTGCTTTCTGCATTACTAGCGTAACCACAGACACAACGGCAAAAGCTCTTACAATGCCATATCTAGAAGAGTTATCAGGTACACTAATATGAATAACATCTCTCTGGGTACTTAGTCTTTACTCAGAGATTTTTTGTTTCATACTTCTCATGTGCTTATAAATTTAATAGGTAGTCTCTCACAGCAAAATTGGTCCATAGGTGTTATAAAGCTGTCTGGGCTATGCATTCATTCTACAAAGTGCCATAACCCCTTTTGCTGTCTCTACCGTGCTTATAAAAGCCTTTGATTCATGAGGAACATTTCATACGCTGAATGTTAATGAAATGGAAAATGGAATGATCCCAGCCAGTCAAAAATGTCTGTTGACTGTACCTTACAAAGAAGATGCATAAGCAACACTGAACAAAACAGCAGACCTATTATTTACAAAACTGATCATAGCATCTGAAACATAAGTCCACTATCCATCTCAGCATTATCCCTCAGTAAAGTGCCAGCAGCTGATTTTAATATTGATAGTTTACTGTACATTCTTATCCTATTTCCTAAAAAAAAAAAAAGAGGACTAGTTATTTTCTTTTCTGAAAAAGAAACCAATACACGCATATGAAAAACTTGTTCATTTATCCCCTACATTCATCTGTCACTTCCCTCTCATCTACATAGATATAATTAATTTCACTATAGAATCACCTATTTTATGATGGTCTAGAAAATTTACTTCTTTCTTTTGTTCCTGCAATCTATCTTAAGGAAATATAATTGCACCTCTATTTGAAACATCATTTTTACCTCATCAAAAGCTTTTCTCTGCCCATCCAGCTGGCCTTAAAACATTTTGCAATACTGTAACTAGAGATGGACAAAATAAGAATCAAAGTGATAAGAATTAGTGAAGTGAGCTCTACTCACGGAGTACCCGTCAGGTCCAGATCTAGATTTCTTCAAATATGGGGGAACGTCCCCCATATGAGGTCAAGTCCAAGAGTTAAGCTTAGTCCGTTCATAATGACTGGTTATCCTGCAACACTTAGTACTACCAAGAAATTACATTCTTAATGGCATACTAAATCCTTTCTATTAAGTTCATAGGGTATAATCTAGATTTTAGGTTGAATAAATCAAATGGCATGTGTTAGATGTGTTATAAAGTAACCTTTTGTACCGCATCAGTACATACACCAAAAAATAGGCTGCTTTGATGCCACATACGACTGCAAGTAATAAGGTTCTGAAAGCAATTCAAAATAAAAACAATGAAAAATAAGTGTCTCTCTCACCAGGCAGGCATGAGTCATTTCGCCATGGGTATCCCTTATGTTCAGCAATGCATTTAGGAAACATGAGTTATCGCTCTATAATCTTGTCTGCCCTAAAATACTGTAGATGGTCATCACAGCATTGTAAGTGCGCCTGTGAAACACCGCAATTAGGAGTCTCTCCATCAATCAAAGCACAGAAACAGCAGCTGAAAACACTGCTGTAATTTCCTAATGATAAAACAGTATTAGTAGTAGTAGTAGTAGTAGTAGTATTAACTTTGGAGACTTTCCCCAGTCAGGCCAGAGCAAAGAAGTGTAGAGAGGCATCGTAAGTGATAGTCTTGAAGCAAAGAAATAATTAAGTGAAATGCTCCAAAAAATCAGCTCTTGCAAATCCCAGTTTTAATTGCAAGATTACCCTACCCATCTCTTTTCCAGGTGTGCTTCTCCCAGGGTAGTTTTATCTATATCTGTAGGTCTGGATAGTGTTGATATAGAAAGTTCACTTCTGGAATGGAGAAGTAACACCAAGTCCTGGTGTATCATCTGTGGCCTGTCTACCAAGCGTTGTCTCAGGTTTGGAGTATTTCAGCAGTGCACATTGACCTTTGAGGAACCAATGTCAGTGACTTAAATCATTTACAAAAGTCTGTGTTATAGATAAAAGGGAATGCAAGCAGTTCAGGTCAGATTTTGCTGAATTTAAGTTCTGGTGGAACATTTGGGCTGCATTTTTAGATGAGAAGGTTTACCCTTCATCTTGTCTGAAGGTTTACATAGTATTGTCAGTGCCACGCACGTGACAACTGTGAGTCAGATCTCTGAAAGCAATGAAAAAAGCTCTAATATCAGGAGGATTTTTGTTCAGAAAAACTGCTTACAAATACTAATGGTAGCTTGTAAGCCTCTAGGATGGCCGTAGGTCATGTTTTTCAGCTTTTTTCCCTGCAACCACAAGAGACAGAAATGTATTTTCTATGTATAAAGGTGACCTTGCTACCCAGTCCTATGAACCTAGTAGCTGCAACTTTAAAAGGAGTATCAAATACAGAACATTCTGTGGAAAATTAAAAAATAATCAATACCAACCGGGTACAAAATCTTTATATGTCGATATCAACGGTATTTATGAGGACAGTATGAGTTAGTTATTTTACCAATGTTTTTTCATTAGGTAGTGCCTGGAGGCTAACTGAGATGAGTTTCCGTTGTATTATGCAGAGTAATATAAGAATTCGGAAGCAACAGAAGGAGTTGCGAAAGAGGTGGTTTTCTTGTTTTTCAATCAATGGCTGACAATACTCCAAACTGAAGTTCTGCTACCACCTTGGGATGGTTTTCTATTTTTTCCTTGTATGCTTCCATAACCCAAGGTAAAAGCTCCATTTACTTTATGTCACACTGAAAAAATCTTCTTCTGGGCAAAACGGAATGCACCACACATGCACATTCAAAATTTGCTAGTCCAGCTAATCCACATTGCCTAATTAACACAGAAAAGCTTCATTAATAATACAGGAAAAATTGCTATAGAAAGAAAGTAGCCTTTCCTACTACGTACCCCTTTTCTCTGGTGTGTGCTTACTCTTCCCATGTCCCCTTGGGTGCTAAGGTCAATGGTTTCAGGCTTCCTTGAGAGGATCTTGGGGGGAGGGGGCGTGTTGGGGTGTTGTGTGTACGGCAACCAGCAGCATCCTCAGTCCTTCACTGGGAAGAGTGTGATGTTCATGATGGGGATCCCAAAAATCCAGTCGAAGTTATATTTTTATGCTTTTTATCACAGTCTGCTTCTTTCTCATTGCTTCCTAGCTGAAGTTTGAAAGATGCTCCCCCCCACCCCCCGCCCCGTTACCCCAGGGGCCTCTTGTTTGCCGCACACTGCTTCCCTGGGGCTCTTTTGCCTTTACCTCTTGTTTGCCGCACACTGCTTCCCTGGGGCTCTTTGGCCTTTACCACATACAGTTTGGCATCACTCAGGCTAAAACAGGTCAGGCAGCAGTCACTGGCCACTGCACAACTGTTAAACCAAGCTACAACCAGCTCAGGCCCAGGCACAGACAAGTGCTGGGTCCCTGCACTGCCAGGTCAGGGCAAACCCTGGTGCTTTCTCCTGGTAATGGCAAAAATCGCATTTACCGGGCTGGCACAACTAACTCATGTCTTTGTATTAGTCATGTTTAGGCCTATTTTATCTTCTCATTTTTCTTGATTCCTTTCACTTTATTATGATTTTAAATGGATTTGAGCAACAAACAAAACTGTGGGGAAGGAAAATAAGTCTATAATAAAGAATTCTGTTGTCTGCAGGAGAATGAAAGGACTGAACCAGCTAAAGAATGGCTAAGAAAAACAAATAAACAAATATTCTTCTGATGATATTTCAAGTTCAAAAAGCCACATGTATTGTAGAAAAAAAAACCAAACCCATGATTTTGTCTTGCTCATCACAGGCAGCAGCTGGAAGGAAGATTGTCCAGTCCACCTCCCCTGAGCAAGGCAGGGCCAGTTACACCCCGGTGTAACCTAGCCTTAAATACTTCCAGTGGTGGAAGCTCCACAATATCCTCGACTGTCCCCTACCCACTGCTTCACTCTCTCTACCCCAGACAGTTTTCCTCAACATTCTTCTTGCTGTAACTTAAGGTCATTAGTTCTTCTTTAATCCACAAATCTCTCTAAATCTTTGGTTTGTTTACCTCATCGGTTCACTGATGCACATAAAGAACCTACCTCTCCTCCTGCCTGAATGATGTAAGCTTTGCTAAGATCAATGACCACTTTGAGACGATAGAGTTGTAGTAGGACAGCAAGATATTATTTACCCTTCTGCTTCTTGAGAACCTGAAGTACCTGGGAGATCACTCTGCATGGTCCCCTTTGGTTGTGTCCAGAGCAAAAGCTGGAGCCTAACAATTCAGATTTTCATCTCTGCCCAATCCTGCGCAATTTATCCATTTCAGACAATCTCACTGCAGATTTTTCCAGACAAGAAAATCCGACGGAGAAATTCTTAACAGCTGGTCATATTTTTGATGGTAAGAACCAGTCATATATTATTAAAGTACAGCCTAAATTTGCTTTAAGATTATAATGTGCAGTAGCGTGTGAGGGCCAGGCTCACACATAGCTCCCCAAGCTGAGGTTTCCCCCAGCTCCCTGATTCAGGGCCAGACCACCGCACCGTGCCCAAGCTGGCCTCGAGCCAAGCCCTGCAGAATGAGCAGATACGCTCGGGGCCTTGGCAGTGGCTTTCAATGGTTTTGATGCATATTAATTAAAATGTGAAATACCATAGGGTTCCATAGGCAGGGAGCTGTGGGCAAATAGCACTTGCTTAGCTTGACTTTGTCAATCTTCACGTCCTACTGTCTCTTAATGTCCCTGTGCCACGCAGAAAAGTGGAGCTAAACATATCCACTGTCTTTGAACTCTTTGAGTTCTACAAATGAAGATGCTAATTTAATTATGTACTATTATTTATCAGCTATGGGAATACAAATATCTTTCTGAGATTTACTAATCATACTTAATCTTATCAAAGCCATACAAGTTCCTTTTCTCACCATAGTTATTAAACACAAGACAAATTAGAGCAAAAGTGCCACCTAGTGACAAAACCACTGAAAGTTATTTTAGAATACATGAAAACACTTCTTTTTTTTCCCTGGAATTTTAGCCGATCACGCAGTGAATGTTAAAGAAATCAGAGGTTTACTGAAAGCCATTTCTGTAGAAAAGCAGAATACCTTTATTGGAAAGAAATATACAATGTCTTCATTCCATTTCTTTTTCATGTTTATAGTTATTTCAGTGCTCCCAACAGCCCATTCTGCCCATCTTAAAGCTTTGGACTCTTTGAAGTCCAAAGTTTTGGATTATGTGGACTCATCCAATATGAACCGTGTAAATTTTTTATTAACTCTTTATTAACTGTTCACTACAGTTCTTCCAACAAAAGAGTTCAGAAAAGTAGCTGCATTTATGGCTTCAAGTCATCTGCCAAAACAGCCAAATCCCAGGAAGCCCAGAAGAGAGAAGCAGCTCTAAAGCAGACATACCTTTGTCTTTCCCCTTCTACACCTTACCCCTGTCCCCCATGGGATGTCACTGTTCCTCCCTCCTCCCCGAGTCACATTGGGTCATCTGTTGAGTATGTCTTGTTCCCTACTCAATGTGTTGGGCACAAATTCAAAACTAAAACACTCATGCTTAAAGTTCTTAATGGTGAACCATGCACAGGACAAGGGAATCACAGTGCAGAAACAGAAATGCTTCAGGAGTGCTATACCTGGTGTTTCCATAAGAAGCACC
>NW_008825428.1:809335-817677 GCF_000699105.1 Pygoscelis adeliae
TAGGGACATGCAATGCAATAAACCTCAGGGAGGCCACATCACCCATTAACACCCCGGAATAGTGATTTTCTCCGGATCTCCTATGATAATTAAAATCAGACCATTCTTCACATCACCGTACATGACCTTTGGGGCAAAAATGAGAGATAATCAGGAGACAAAATCTACCAGATCAGTGAAGAAAGGTGTGGAAGTTCGGACACAATCTGGGCCACTACACACGTGCAGAGCAGCAAATCATAGCAGAGAGGTGTGAGGCAATAAGCTCAGGTCATTGTGCGGCATAGTCACGTTAGGGCAGTGCTGCACTTCAGCCAACTCTACAACTTCCTAGCACACAAAGAGCTAATTAGCCTGTTTCTGCACCATACCTCATTAATATTCAGGTCCTGGAGTACGGTTGCATGGACCCGGAAGGGATGTCCAGATGCTCCACCATGTTTTCAGTTCCAGGTGCCTAGACGAGTACTTACCGTTTGGGCTGGTCTTTCTTCACCTTGCACTGACTCTTGTTTTGTTTATTCCAGCTGTTCTCTCAGTAACTTCACTTCAGCTTTAGTTCCTATCATCAGCTTCTTTTAATCTCTTCTTACATTCCCTGTGCATATAGTCCTCTTCCTTCAGTGTCATCATCCCTCCCTTCCTGGTCTTTACAAAAAAAACAGCTAACAAAAATGTAAGAACTGACTCAACATTGGGTAACATCATATTGTGATATGAAAAGAGTATCAAATGTATGAAGGGTGACTACAGAAAATGAAAAAAAAACCAACAACAACCTCCCCCCCCCCCATTTTCCATTTCCTGGCAGGTAGTACAAGAACTAGAATTAAACTGCAGGAAAGATTATTTAAGTCAGTGACAAGGAAAAACTTTTTAGTGGTAAAGATCGCTGTGCACTGGAATAGCTTGTACAAGGTGACTGTAGGACCTTTGTTGCTAGAGGCTAGAGAAACTCTAGTCATGAATGATACAGGGGTTCTTGATTGTGCATGAGGGCAGGATAGCGCACTAGTTAATCTCTAAAGACCTTCTCCAGATCTCTTTTCTAGGATCCTACAAAAATTAAGAAACATTAAGAAGATGCAAAGTAACTGTTTTACATCTCCAATGCATAACTCTCATGAAAAAATTTCTTGTAACATACAACACTCCACAGTAATGCTAAAACATCTGTATGTATCTATAACATGATTTACAACACAAAGACCACAGGAAAAACAATTAATTTGCTATTCCAGGAAATGTTTAACTATAAATATGTAATATTTCATATCTGCTATTATTGTTCAAATATGCAAATTAATGTTGCCCTCTATTTGAAGTGGAAATGCATTTTTAATATATTATAATGCAGATATTTCATAAACAAAATAAGCTAGCAATAATTTTCCAAAGAATCCTCCATACACACTGGAAATTAGGCAGAGAATAAGAATCCGCATTTTAATTTAACTGAGTGAGTACTATGAAGACTGCCACCATGAATTATTTTCATTCCATACAGTTCCTTATCTTTCAGCATCTGACATGCATTTTTCATCACAGCAGAATAATAATTTTTCACAGAACAAATAAAACTTATACTAAAAGCTAATACCAAATTGTTCCCTTCCCCTCTGCTAGGGAAGCAGAGGAAATGTGCATACTTGGTGAACTCTGTACATCTTCACTATAAGAATTTTTAATTCTCCTAGCTAGAAGAAATGAGAGGCTTCACATCTTCTTGTTCCCAGCTCAGGTCACTTTCAAGAAGACATACTTCAGCCTCAGATATTAGGCAAAGCATCAGCAGTGGTAGGAAACACACTGCATTGCCAGTTTAATGGGAAGCTGGTTTTGTTTGGTTTCCAATTCTATTAAAATGACTGCAGAGGAGGGTATTACAAGTTAAAGGGTCCACCTGAGCAGCACCACAGTATGCTTTACTTTATGATGAACTAATTGCTCTCCAGACTATCACAGCACATGTAAAGTGTTTCATCTGTGCCTGAAAGAGACTGTAAATTTATGGGATCAGGGACCTTATTTGTACAAAAACTCAGGACAGACTAATGCTGCCATTCAATAAATCAACAGCGGTGCTTGCCCCTTGCAAGATTTCTGCCTATCTAGCGTAAGTAAGATTATGAGCTTCATTGATTTTCAGTGTAACTAAAGACCTGAATATAAGACACTGCCAGAGACACTTGCCGTTAATCAAAATAACAACTGAAGCACTGACGTTTATGTTCTGTACCAACACAAACAGAGGCAGATTTAAAGTATAAGGCCAGGCTTTTCTTTAATGAGATTGAGACAGGTTTTGTGGTTGTTGGTTTTTAAAAATTATTTTTCCCCAGGGAGGTAGAGAAGAAGGGAGAATAAATAAAGGTCATAAACTGTCTCTCATTTAGTGCAAGCTTGATACCTGAAAGCCTAAGCAACGTAACACTTAATAACACCAATGTGTTTCTATCTATGCATCTAAAGGTCTCAATGAATTACGTATTATGCTGGTGTATAAATCCACAGAAAAGTCAGACGTTCCCTCATGTAGTTCTTCTTAAATGAAGTCATAAGGACTTCGTATAGCTACCAGGAACTCCTGCATTCTCCACATATCTATTCCTGTTACTCACTTTTAGCTATCAGGAATTTGTTATGGATGAACAGACAACTAACGCAAAACTTCCCTGAAGAATATCTGCTCTAGGTGAAGATATATTGGAATAAGATATTTTATCTGGTCAACAGCTGCTCATGGAGGACATATGTGGTCAACTGAGATCCCTTATCCTTTCCACAGGAGCCGCTAAGTTTCCTTTTGCATATTGCTGTCACCAGGTATACCTCTGAGAAACAAATCATGGAGCTGCAGAGGTCTACAGAGTACTGCTGAGCTGCCATTCCTCTTCATCACTCCAGTAGCCACAACCTGGAAAGTTGTAGCAGAAAACAAAACAACAACAAAAAAAAGAAAAGCACATGCATTTTGTGTGCAGTTGAAAAAGAAGCTGATGACAGCATTATTATGAGAAAGCATTAAAGGTTATCAGTTTGACATTGCATATGGTCTTTAGCAAATACACAGCTTAAGTATTGGCAGATGGGTATTTCGGATGGTCTCCTGATGATTCTTCTTCAGAGAGTTTCAGTCTCTGTTTTCATACTGAAGCAATTCCTTTTTTTCTTCAGCAGCTCTTTTCCAGCTGTCTTCATTCCTTCCCCATGAGGACACAACCACATTTGAATGTCAGGAATCTTTCTTTTTTTGCTGTGTTTTCTTTTTCCTACTCTTTCTCAGTCACTTATTTAAGTCTCTAGGTTTTTGACAGCATGTCTGAGGTTTGCTGATATTTTAAACCAGCTGTGGATTAAATAGAGCATGAAAAGGACATCAGCCCCACCTTTATCTCCTATACTGCTTCTGCAGTGTTGGCAAAAGGTCCCAGCACAGTGATATGCCTCCCCTCTCCCCCTTGATCCAATCCCCTCACCACATACCAGACTCTGCCTATTGGCTCTCTGAACATCTACAGCCTGCATGGGGATTCCCAAAGCAGGAAGACCTTCAGCAGTGTGCACCACCGGCACACCGACACACCGACACACATGCAAGCCCCTGCCCCCGGGGAGCCCACTGTGGGGTGGAGGGAAGGCAGCGCCCTTTTTTTCCAAGATGTGCCTGCAGCAGCACCATCCCCTCTCCTCCCGTTACATTTGGACTGTTTTCATCCCTGCTTTGAATTTTGATTCTTTAAAAACAAACAAACAAAACCTAACCCCCAGCCTTTGAATACAGCTTTGGAATTTCAGGTGTGTTGACTGCAGTCAGCTTAGCAGTACACACCCCGAGAAGCAGTCTGACCCCAGGGGCTTTTTGGACACTTAGGCAAAGGCACGACTGTTTGTAAGCTTGTAGTTGTGGAATTGCATTTTTCCTCAGTGTTATTTGCAAATAAAACATCAAAAAATTAAACGCAGAAGTCATTTTCAACAGCTTGATTTTTTCTCCCCTAGATTTGACATGTTTAATTTCTAATTTTCATGACCTCGTTTATTTGTAAAGCCACTCCTGCTGTTTACCTCCATGACATACCCAGTGTGGGTCTGTGACAATTATGAGTATCGCTCTAGGACATATTTTCAGTAATTAAGGTAATGTAGATGATTGGGAAACAAGCTCATGAAGTTTGGCAAAGACAATGCTAAGTCCTGTGCCTTCTTTTCTGATTCAGTGTGAAATGCTGCCTTTTACTATGGGAAAGTAATAAATTTTTGACTGCTATTTCTCACACTAGTGTTAAATTTGGCCACAAAATATATTTGTTACCTGACACAAAATAAGGAGAAAGGATAAAAGGAAAAAAGGAGAACACAGAAAAGGAGAAAGCTGTTTCTTTAATCAAGGAGAGCTAGGGATCTGGAAAATAAAAATATATTGTGCTAAAGACCAATGACATATGATGTCTCTAAAGGGGATGATTCCTTTATTGACTTTCTGGATACTCCGCTTCAAGGGAAGTAAACCCACATTATTGTTCGTATCACAAAACTTTCCACAGAAATTAGAATAATGTAACTGAAAGACAGCACTGTTACCATACTTGCAAAATTGATACTGAAGAGCTTGCCGAGGCCTCTGGTTTTGTTTTCTCTGTTAGTACTGCCACTTTTTTGGCTAATTCCCTAAGGAAACAAGGTTTATACAACTGTACCGGCTTCTCCCTGCCTCAGCTTCCCTTCCCCAAGCCCCTTAGTAAGCTTGTAACTGGTTGGCCCATTTCAACCAAATTCGGACAAGGGAGGGAAATCTCCATTGCTGGGTCCAACCTCAGAAGTCAGAAGCAGTTCCCAGCTCCCAGGTCCACACATGCCCTGCAACCTCATCCACTCCCGTCTTATGCTAGCAAGAACAGAAAAAAATCAATGGTTCAGACATATTCTTTTTTCCTGCCAAATCAGTGACCACAGAGTTTATTTTTATTTCTGCTTTTTATTTAATGGTAAAGTTCATTCTTTCCTGCTTTTCTACTTTTTTAATCAAGTCTTTTACATTCCAGGCTAACAAGAAACACCATTTGAAAAATGCTAATACACTTCATCACATTGCTCCTAGGGTTATTATTCCACGACAGCATTTTGAGCCAGTAGGTAACTCTCATGCTACGTAGTTTTTTCTAGAATCCAGTCTGAATACTCAGCAACTTTTGTGTAGACACCAGGCTGCCTGGGGCGAGCGCACCCTTCACCCCAGCTGGTGATGCCCACCAGATACCACACCTCCTCATGCTTGCATGACAGCGGCCCTCCTGAATCTCCCTGTGTCACAGAAGAAAAAGACAGAGCACGCAAGGAAGAGCTCTCGTCAGTATTTCTCTCTCAAAGCAAGCCTTGAATAAAATCAGCATCATTCTGCGTTAACACCAGCATAACTGCCTAGATTTCAATCACTTTCGCTTAAGGCTAATTAACAGCGTACTGAAGCAGGTTTTCTGTTTTTCTAGTAAATTGACTTCTAAATACTTTCCAGTCAATGCAGGTAATTTCCACTTCCCATAAGGCTCAAAACTAAAGGCTTTTTTTTTTTTTTAATTTATCTACGTACACTGATTTAAAACCCAATGAAGACTAAATGTGCAAGTGAGAAAAACAGTGAATTTGCCAATGTTCTCTCTTATGACCTTGGTTTTAGTACATAAAACTCAGTTCTCTACATGGCTTATCTTGTTTGAGTGACTCTGTCCCTCTCAGGATAAAACACCTCCCTGTTTTCTTTTCCTATTCCTAACTGATCTTTCTGAACAGAAAGTTCTTTAGTGTAGCTGTTATGAGTTGTTGAGACAATAGCAAGCATGTAATTTTTATAAAACAGCATCTCCATATTCTGGTACTCTGTATCAGGTAAAGAAAGCTCCAAGTATTTTCATTCCTAATTACTCAATACCAATCATAGTAACAGTAACATTTTAACACAAAAATGTTAACTGTTAAATGCTTAAAGTGAAAATACTGCATTTGGTAGAGAATTTAACCTTACTAGTCAGACTATTTTCTTCTTGCATAAATTAACTCAGAATATTTAAATTAATGGAAGTGTGTGAGTTTACACTCGAGCAGAGAATTTGGCTCACTGAAGTCACGCTGTTGTGACATTTTCAATTCTAATGATGAACAGACCAGTCTGCTCAGGTTGTCTTTAGCTTTCCATTCCCCATGCATTTTAATAGCATTGCTAGCACCCTCCCTTCTGGTTTGTACACAGTGGATGCTCTAAAATAAGATTTCATATACTGTATTTCATGACAAGAAATAAAAACATCACATAGGAAATCTGCTTTTATT
Organism: Pygoscelis adeliae; assembly: GCF_000699105.1. Taxonomy (NCBI): domain Eukaryota; kingdom Metazoa; phylum Chordata; class Aves; order Sphenisciformes; family Spheniscidae; genus Pygoscelis; species Pygoscelis adeliae. Next base: position 815,663 of record NW_008825428.1, read on the forward strand.
GGAGAAATGCTTTGAGATACTATACTTGCTTCTCTTTGGATTTCTGATACTCTGAAGGAATACTGTTTTGTTCTCTAAATGGATGAGAGAGAGAGATATACACACACTCAGAGTTTCTTATCCATGGAATCTATCCCTAAAGGTTTCCATGTCACATAAGAAACGTTTTGCATATACCTTGATTTTTCAGTGCTTTTGACATGCAAAAGCGACAAGTTAATCAACAGCTCTATTGATAACCATATTTTTCTAATGGCAATTAAAAAATAATTACAGTATTCAGTTATATCTTTGAACAAATATATAATTGGAATATATGACTATATACTACTTCTTTTCATTACCTTACAAGCATCCCTGCCACCTTCATCATAGCCAGCACAGATCACTTTGTCACCTATTTTGCGCTTCCGGTACCTTGCCTGGCATTCCTCTTTTGACATGAGGGGAACAGTAGCCTTCTGAAGAATATCTTCTACACGACCTATGTAACAGGTGGTACGAACAGAGAAATGTTTGCTTCTAGCAAAATAAAAGTTAAAATTAAACTCTAGAAATCCCCATACAGAGATATTACAAAGTTGGAGGCCACTGCTTTTAGAGTGTTGTTAGATGTTCACGACACTGATTTTCCTTTTTTTATGTTAGTAAACAATGTTAATTTTCTGCTAATTTAAATGTTTTTATAATGCCTTTTTATGTCTCATGACTGGGCAAGCTTCAAAACTCCCTTCTGATTTGCAATGAATCTTTGTATGAGTACAGCTTTCTGGACATTGGCCCTTGGAACCTGTCCTCCCATTAAGAGCATTGCGTTGTGTTATTAACAATTATTTCTTAGTAATGTGTTACAATAGGATTGGAATCTCCAAACTGCCAAATCTGTGCTGCTCCATGCCCTAGTAGTTTACAGGATGGAGAAATTTGCACATAGAGTAAATAAGAGTATTTGAGAGCAGCCTTTTCTTAGAAATTAACAGAAGAAATTAGCCTATACAGTATCTGCCTAAATTTGTTAGATTTCACATTGAACTCTAACCTTCCAATAGGAAGGTGTATAAAGGAAAGGACAGTGTTTAAATAGGTGTGTGTATATATATATACACACATAAATATTACACGTATAAAAATATAAATAAATACATGTAAAAACAGACTTTGATAATTAACAGCTATTTGGCCTACCTCCATATAAAATCAGAGGAGTTCAAATCCCATCTACTATCAAAACACAAAAGTCATTGGCATTGTTTATAATCAACCTTCACAATCATAAAAGCAACATACTTCAATCTCCGATTTCTAAAGTCATATGAATACAATCATGTAAAAAAAAAAAGCATGCGTTATGTGCAGACTCTAATTCAAAACCTCACAGTTCAGTGATAAGTCTGTTGGCTTTTTTCAGCTGGGATCACGAAAAGGAGTGTGCATTCCAGATATATACTGGGTTTTGCCAGTAGATTAGGTTAGAATCTAAGGAAAAGTATTTGAGGGCTGTACAGGAGATATTTAAGGTTGCATCCTTACATATTTCAAATTATTGAATCAAACAATTTATAAAATCTAATTTTTGTGTCAGAGCATGGAATTATTTAAGGATAATTTCATACATCTTTCAAATATGCTTCACAATGCCTTAGTAGAAGTATATTATAATTCGGAGTTATATTACAGTGATGGCCAGATAGCAATAATGGTAGCCAAGAACATAGTAGAATTTTCTTTCAAAAAAGAAGAGGGTTTTCTTTTTTTTTTTTTTTTTTAAAAAAAAAGGAGGGTTGGGTTTTTTTAACCACATGATTTTTGCAAATACAAGAACTCAGTGTTTAAATATTTATCTGTACCTTTTTCTTTTCTGTAACCCCATCCAATTACCCAACAGTGGGTATAAAGTATGTTAGCATCTTCTTTTGATGGCAGGCAAATGGGCAGTTGAAGATCTAAAATATGATTAAAAATATTGGTTTGACCAGCAGAGACAACTGCAACATTAAGATTTTGTGGGCACCTAC
>NW_008825428.1:817693-863328 GCF_000699105.1 Pygoscelis adeliae
GTTATGCTTTGTCCCTTACACTATGTATCATTCCAGTCACATAAGTAAAAGCCACCCATTTTCTTTTCAAAGCCAACAGAATGAGACTCTCCTCAAACCCCAGTAACTGCACGTTAAAGGAAGCCAGCCCAGGTGTCATGCACAGCCATACCAATGCCAGCACTGTGTCATCCGGCACATTTTCAGAATTCCTCTGGAATACACTACATACCAGTAAAATTCATAGGCTTATCAAGTTTCATTAAAGCAATGTCATATCCAGTCTGTGCGTATTTATACTGAGGGTGAACAATAATCTCTTCCACTTTGAAGAAGGGCGTATCCTCATTTATTTCTGATTGTTTTAAAATACCGGCATAAACACGCCAAATGTTGGGATTCTCAAGACTGAGGGAAAAAGACAAACAGTCAGTCTGTGGCAAAAGATTTGCACTGATTTAGAGTTTGTGTGCAGATGCCAACATCTTCTGTTACTCCTGAGCGTACAGTGAACAGCACTGAGGTAATTCTTTCCATTTTTTATTTTCACACTCTCAAAACTAAAAAGAAGTTCTTTTTGTCCGTTCCCTCCACTTCTTCTTTCTGTTCCTCTTCCTATTCATATTTTCATCCCCATATCAGTTTTCTCTCTCCTTTACGTTCAGACTCTCATTGTCCTCATCTTCATCCTCCTTCCCCTTCTGCCTTCTTTTATTGTCTCTTTTTTTTTTCTCCTTTTTTTTTTTTTTTTTAATTTTCAAGGGCCTACTGCAAGCCCTGAAGTAGTAAATGAGATTCTTTCCATTCATTCCAACACAACAGCTTTTCTAGTAGTGAAAATAGGATTGGGAATATAAATTCAAGTAGAGTTTATTCTGACACTTATTTGTTAGAAAAATGACACTAGCCATGTAAATATAGATTAGAAACTGTAATATCATAGACCTATATGAAAAGTTCCAGTTAATCTTTATGATTTCAACTTTTCTTTGAGTAAGTTTAAGGGATATTTCATTGTGATATTCTACCATTAAGGCAACTTAGACGTTTTGGTACATGCAATGAAGAAGATGCAAAACTTGTCTTAAATAAACTTTCCAAAAATTTTGAAGATTTTATATATGAATTCATAAATAGCAGTTAGGTATAATAATTTCCAATTAACAAAGTCTTTTTTTTTATTTTTATTTTGCAAGCATTATCTTCTCCTTTTGCCTTTTATGATAGTGGTAAATTCTACACTGGATAGCAGGTAGGGAATTATATTTTTTATATAGGGTTTTTTAGAGAGTTTAACCACTTTTATGAAGTTTGCCACTAGAGGCAAAATATTGGCAATACTCTTCCACGTGAAAACAATAATGGGTAACTAACTACACTGCATAAGTAAAAATGCCTGATTTTGGACCATGTTGCTGGGTCAACATCCTCTTCTTTGAAGCATTTTAGCTGTTACCTGTCCCTTTTCTCCCATCAGACTGCATTATAGCCTTACACTTTTCACTCTGTAAACAACAGGATCACCTGCTTTACAGGTGATGGCAATCTAACACAGGAAATTAATCATCTGCATGACAATTAAATCAGCTCTTCACAACACAAGTAATGTCATGACCCAAATCTGATGGTAATTTGATTAACAATACAGACTATATGCATCGGTGCAAATTAGCAATGTCTTAGGTATTGGCTGCTTTAAATTTTGTTCCTGCAGCTGAAATATGCACTAAAAATAGGGTATTAATTGACTGATTGATAGAATTTGGGGGAAAAAAAAAAACTGTTAAAGGAAAACCAGGACAATTGGGATCCGGATGTTTCATGTAATGCAGAGACAGGTAGCTTAGGTACCAGAAGCAGCCTAATTGGACCCCCACGGAGATTTACTTTGTGTCCTGGTCAAACGAGTTAACTTGCTGAGCATCCTGCTGCTGAAGCTATCAGTTTAGTACCATTTCTTAAGTGCCACGGAGAAATCTCTGAGATAAGTCATTTGAAGTTTATGAAATGAAATAACCTAGCAACAGATTTTCCTTAATAGATGATATGGTAAGTAAGAAAAAGCTTATATCGCATGAGAATGTCTAAGTTTCTGTAGGTACCTGGTGTCTGCTTTAGAATTTCATCTTCTAGATGCATTAAAATAATTTAGCATCAGTAGTACAATACTATGTTACAAAGGGACAAAGTATGGAGTTTCAGTTATGTTAAAGATATGAATAGTCGACCTTAGAAGTTCACCTTTTGGTTACATTGAAACAGTTTATTTTATTCTAGTCCTCATTTTTATTTTTCTGAAAGGCAGATCTCAGCTTATCTCGCACGCTGGATGAAATTTTTGGTTTTATTTGTACATTTACATTTAGGCCTCACCTCATGACGCAGTGAGCAGCTGTAAGAATCCACTGGTTGCTGATGATAGAGCCCCCGCAGAGGTGTCTCTGACGAGCCAACTTCACGTGCAAGCTGACTTGCCACGGCCATTCACCAGGGGAAGAGTCTGTCCCTCCAACAATCCTAATAGTTCTTGCAGAATGCTGCATACACACTATAGAAATAATTTAAAACTGTGCATAAAAATAATTTGCACTCATCAATGAAAAATGAAGATGAGACTACTGCTGATGCCTGAATAGGGACCGATCTATTGCAAAGAAGGTGATACATGGTACATTCTAATTCCTTTATGATTTATGAACATAAAGTCTATTAAAACCAAGCTCACAGTGCTACTGTCGGTGTTTACAATGTGCAGACCTGGCCGACTTCACTTTTTCAGAATGCCCTTCACAAGCGTCCCACTGGGACAATGCAACCAATTTAAAAAGGAAAAAAAAAAAAAAAAAGGAGGTTTTGGCTTCCTGTACTGAAATCAGTTAAGCACTGTCTCTTTTACATGAAAGAAGGTTTACTTACCAGTACTGGCTTTTTTTTTACATAATCTTAGTGAGTATCCAGAGATCCTTCCTGGCCCATGTACTATTTCCACTGGAGACCCATTCGAGGACATTCTTAGGTGACACTCACACTTTCTGTCAATGAATTAATGCAAAGATTCAGTCCGTACTTTTTTATGCAGAACACATACATTACCCCCTCACCAAGTCTGCAGAATGATTATTTTAGCAGTCTTTGAACATTTTAAAAAAATATATCTCACCTTTCCTCATTGCATGAATCTTGGAGGGGAAAGTAGGTAAAAAATTGGCAGCGGATCACATCTGTGCAAACCTGCTGACAGGCTCTGTGTCCTTTAGTATAAGTGACATTGAGTTCATCTCCCAAAAAATTCATATGCATATAAGTGCGAGAATTGCAGGCTGTAAGAATGAGTGCATTCCAAGCATCAGAAAGTCTATTAATTTGATTAATTCAAAATTAGTATTTTTATTGTAATTTATTGTTTACCGGGAAAGGATCTTCTGCAATTTAGGAGACCAAAGCCTGATACAGCATTTTCTCGTGATATAAGCGCCTCTGGTATCCCACTTGTTGATGTCTTCAGAAGGCAAAGATTTCTAAAATGAAAAATTTTTTACAATAACTAAATCTGTTCTCACATCTTAAAATTGATTGTTTAGGTACTGGTAAGGGAAGGTTCTTTCTTAAATGTGCTTTTTCTCCCAAGTCTCTATCTGTAAAACTATTTCATATGAAAAAGCATTCATTAAGTTCACTAGTTCACACTAAATTGAGGGGGCTTTTGTAGTTTTGTGAAACGGCATATGACTGTACTACTAAAGGTCGTACAGTAGTTACACATACATAGAAGAGGTGACTTTAGATGATATATGCCATCCCAGCTTTGCTTCTCCCTGAAATTCCTTTGAAACTTTATTCTTCTGTTTTGTGTGGAATGTAGATTTGTAACTATTCTCACTACTAAGTATGAAAGAAGGATGCTCATTGAAAACATTTTTAAACCTGTTAACTTTATCAAAAATCTTTTCAAGTAAACAACTTAATACTGCTAGGAAACTAGATGACTCTTTTGATAATTTCATAAAATTCAGCTTTAAGTCATTAAAGCAACCTGGAGGCTCACTGTCTCTTTAGTGTGTACAACTCTTTTCAGATTAACACCAGATACGCAGCTGCAATACAAAACCCCTGATCACACTGGAGAACAGATGAAATGCCCACAGGAAATTATAAACTTATGAATACAAAACATAAAAAGCTGTGCTTTCCTGAAAATAACCTTTTAACAAATATTTCCATAAATATAAGAAAATAGTAGTGAAAAAAGACTGTGTGCTTTTTTAAAAAATATCTACTTAGAGAATTAAAGTTAGTTGTCATATTCACCTTTGGGATTCTATTTGCCATTCCCTGGTAAAGTATGTAAAGAACAAGCACCTTGGAAAATATGTACAAATAGTTTGGCAGACAGAGGTATCAGGAGTGAAAAAACTTGTAATATTCATTCCTGAAAATTCTTGATCTTCAAATATGTCCATTTGACAATCTGTATAAAACAAGAACAAAATATCAAAATTCCAAATATTATGTCATCAGAATATTAAGGTTTACAGATTATTCATATCTGTCCTTATTCACATTTTCCTTCTTTTGTGACTGATAAGCTGGAAAGATAACACCACATTTTAAACAAAAACTATTTCTCAAGAACATTTTTGAGCATGTAAACTCATGGAGAAGACTACTGAGCAGGGATAAGCTTCGTATAGAGAAGAAGAGAAATGACATGTTAGAATACAGATTTGCTAACTTAATAGGGAAGGCTTTAAATTAGGAACAGTGGAAATCAGTGTACAAATCCACAGTTAGGAATAAATCATGGTAATCTAGGCAAAGCCTAAAATAATTAAGGTAATGGGTATATCTAAGAGGATCATGGGAAGACTAGAAGAAAAAAAATGGGATGATCCTCTTAACACTTTATTGAATGCTATTTGAAAAGTAGGCAGAATAAGCAGGAGTACAGTCTGCCTTCTGACATGACCAAAATAGCATAACAGAGGCTTGGCAGGGTAATTCACACAACCAGACTATGGATATAGAAGCTACAGGAAGTACCAGCATGTTTAGAAAGAGAAGAATGAGTTGCCTTCTCCAAAGATATACTTGAAGTCCTAGTTAAAATCGCAGTGCAACAATAAAAAGAGGAGAAAAGGAAGCACCAGCATGGAGGAAATTTCTTGAAACTATCAAGCTGTAAAGACAGTAAAAACATTTAAATGATCCAAAACACAGGACTTGGTGGCAGCAGAGAACTTCAGCTGTTGAGAAAGTATAGCAGCCAAGTCGACACTACCCGATGAGTTGTAGAAACATACTGGAAACATCTTACTACAGAAAGGAAAAACAGTAAAAGGGAGAGGTAGGTCTTAATGTGACTCCTGTTAGTTTGATGAGGTTTTCAAAAAAACATAAGCATGAAAGGACAACAATACTGGACAGTAATTAATATATAAAAAATAAGAATATTATATAATAATATAATTATATTATTATATAAGTAATATAATTTAACTGACAATTAGTAGGTAAGATCCCATGTTAAGGGGAAATAGAGTTCAGGAGAATGGATAGTTTCTAAAGACAATGATATTTAAAGCACAAGTCTGGATCTGGAAGTTTAGGGAAGCTAACCCATGATCTTATGATCGTTTGTTCAATATTCAGGGAAGGTACTTTGCAAAGGGCAGAAATACAGACAAATTACTACGGATGTGTAATAGTATGTGTGCATAAGGACAAAATCAGAAAGGCAAAGGCACAAAATGAAAGGCCAAATAGGAAGGAACAAACTCTTGAAAGAAAAGTATGCAGTACCATTCAATTAGCATAAAGAAAGGAGCTCAGGTTCTGCTCAGGGGAGAAGGAAAGCTAATGGCAAAGGACACAAGAAAGGCTAAAGAACTGCTTCATGAAAACAAACTGCAGTTAGATGGTCAACAACATTAGCATTACTGAGCAGAGGGAAGAGGGCATGGTAGAATGGGAAACAGAGAAATCCCACAATATTGATTATTTCAGTGGTCTTAGAATCTGACTGAAGCAATCTCAAAGTTTCTTGGTACAATTTAGCTTTTGGTGTTCACAGAGGGTTGCTGTGATTCCGAAAGCTTTGAAAGGGGAAGCATCTATTTTTAAAATGATGACACTGGAACACATACAATGTAGGACTAGTCAGGCTAAATACAGTCAGAAAAAAACTAGAACAAATATTCAAATAAATCCATTTCGGATATTTACAACACAACAAGGCAGAAGGTGGTACTGAGATTTTATGACTACATTTGACAAATCTCTGTCTGGACAGGTATAGCTGATCTGTCTTGGATTAGGACAGATGACCTCTTCAGATAACCTCTTGATCCAATAGTACTGTCTAGGCTTCTATGATCCCATAATTTATTCCTTCTCTCTCTCTCTCTCCTCTTGCCTTTCTCGCCAGACACAGAAAGCAAGGAAATACAGGTAGGAACAAGATTGACCTTCACATGCTTTCAGAAATTCTGATTTAATTTGTGCTGGATCATTACTGCCATGTCACCACTGTCATAAACCATAAATGTCTTTGATAAAGTCTCAAATGGCTTTTGATATTTTTTCTTTAACTTAAAATTATATTTGTGCATATGCTACAGTCCCCCTCTTCTTCTCAAAGCCTGTGAGCAGGACCCTCCTGAGTACTGTGATTTTTCTCCTAACCATGAATATGTGTCTTTCTAGTATATCCTAATGCAGGAGTTTGTGGGGGGGGGGGGGGGGGGGGATCTTGCCCTCCATTCTCTCTCATACACATAGTGAGGGAATAACTAAACTGTTTTCTTCTCTTTACAAAACTTTTTCTTCCTTTTTTTATTCTTCACACTTCATTTTTCTTTGTCTTCATTGTTAAGATCCTAACAAAACTACCTTTTCAATAGTTTCCAAAGATTATTCCTACAGTAGGACTAGCAGAGTCTGAAGAAAACCTATTGATATAGAAAAAAAGATGCAGAGTCTCTACAAAATGTAATTTCTATAGGAAAATTGGATTATCTGTGAGCTGAAATAAGGCTATATGGAAGCAGAAGAACATCATCACCATTAAGAAGGGAAAATACCACACAGTAACACAAGGTGGAGGTAGATTTAAAAAAAGAAAAAAGAAAAAAAAAAAAAGAAAAAAGTGAAAGATGTTTCAATTGAGAATAAGAAAGTATAATACACACTGCTGGATCTTACACTCTCAAGAGATTTGCATGAGTAATGATTGCAGGAACAAACACAGACACTGCTTTCATCACAAATCACCCGCAAAACACAGAATACGTCCCCTCATATTAGCCAGTTGTATTAGAAAGCTGCAGGTCTTCGTTAAAAATTTCTAAGTGCATACACGGTATACAAACAGAATTTAGAAAGCTTTATATTCCTCCTGATCTTTGACTTTGATGGGATTTTATCTTTCATTTTTGTATCCATGGTACAAAGATAGCAGGCAATTTCATCAAGCTAATCTTATGAAAGAATTCTTTAGATCTTCAAAGCAGGTAACTGTTTTTGTAAGACAAATGATAAAATGGAAAAATTAAACAGATCTGAACCTCCTTTGTGCCTGAAAGTACTAACTATATTTGCAAGAATAAGTTTATATTAGAATTATTCTACATAATGAAACATTTATACGTCAGAGAGAGACTGCACCTCATCATCCATAACCCTTAAAACTAAACTGAATCAGAGATTTTAAATAGTTACCTATTTCAGAAAGCTGGCATGGCTTTAAAGAGAATCCAGACACAACCTCATCAAGCACCTTTATGCTGGTTGGAGTTCCTACACTGGTATGTTTCAAGAAGCATTTTTTACTGAGTGACAAAGAATAAAGAAAGTGGTAAGACAACAGGCCATCTTCCTTGGTCTACACCATCCTCCTGGCCCCAGAATTCCTACCATGGTGCATGTTCTGGCCATGGGCCAGAGCAATCTCCGGAACAATCTTCAAATGAGGAACAGGGCTAGCTGAACAATGTTTAACTTGTAAAATTTAGCAGATAAACAGCTGAAAAATAGGCCCGATAAAAATGAAAGAATTTCTCTGGCTGCTCTGATGATGCTATTTTCAGAGCAATAAGCAGAGCAAGATTTAACAGAGCAATAATGCTGCACGCCTACCAATACAATTTGCATATAAATATCCCCAGAGGATTTTCATGTTTTTCAGTGCTATGATAATCAAGTTTGTCTTTCTCACCAATGGGCAAATGAAAGCTAATATACTACAGACATTTTCCTATCTGTAAGCTTGAATAAACGTTGCAAGGCACCTTAGACTGCTCTGAGATTTACTCTACTAAAGCACAGTGCTGTCCAAGGAAAGGGATCAAACCTGTATTTACCGAAAGCTTGCATTGTGAAAGGTTTCTGAGGCATGTGTAAAAAAGTGACAATGGTTGTCATTGGTACATCTTTTTTGACACTGTTGATAGCTGTCAGCCATAGTAACATCATAAATTTTCCCTTCCATATCCAGTCCAATGTGGACATCTGGGCTGCAAGCTGTGAAAAAAGAGCAACCAAGTTCTGAAAACATGCATCTATTCTTTTCCCCACCCGCAAACTGCCCAAAAGACAGCAGTTCGTATGACACAGCCCTCATAATCCATGCTTACTTCAGTTACATCATACTTCACATATACTTCTAGTAACAAAATCAGAAGTGTAGGTATAGTACAGTACCACACGGCAGAGAAAAAAACTGGCAGACTTTGACAGCACCTCTGCCTAAATGAGAGAGGAGCTCTAACCACTATGGCTGAGACCACGATGACATTAATCAAAGCAAGAACTCAGGATTAATACTAAAACATACTTTCCCATTTCCAAATTCATATAGCAGTTTGAAAGGCAAATTCTGTCCTCATAAGCAACAGACATCTCCTACTTGAGTCAGAAGATTTAATTCACACTCCACAGAGGGAGAATTGGGACTGTGGGGTTTGAAATAGCCTTCCCCCATGCAGGATGCAGGTTTTGCCTCGTGGTCAGTGGGGTCTCTTCACAGAACACAAGTCAGCCATTGGTGGGGACTAGTCAGCCACGAGTCATTGGTGGGGTTTTTAAACATATATATTTTTATATTTTATTTTATATTTTTGTTTTTAAACAAATATATTTTCATTTTAGTGACATTAGTCTGATTCTAAAGTAACTCCAGTGATATCAATTAGTCTATATAGCGTAAAGAATAACATCCCACTGAAATCTATTTTACTGGGCCAAAGCTACTCAGAAACGTAAATGTGACAGGACGTCGGCAGGAAAGGGCTTTCAAAAGTCCCGACTGCTCTGAAAGGCAAATGGCAAGCAAAAGCAAGCACAACTGATTTGTCAATAGCTGCAGCGGAGAACTTGCATAAAGTAAGACCCATTTAGCCCTGGCATGCTGACGTGCTATACCAATAACACTAAAGGATTAGCTTGACATCTATAAGACAGTATTTGGCCTCAAAGTCAGGAAGTATATAAATATGTTCTTCCTTATTCTGTTTTTCTGCAGTCCCATGCTATGCTTAAAGCTGATTTCCTCTTAATGACATCATTATGATGGTACAAGTTTAAAACATATTTAAAACAACACGTTTAATAGGCTTTAAATATGCCCGCTGATAACTCGCAGGTATGGCATGCTGACACTAAGGCTTTGTGCATAGCACACATACACTAAAAGATGGAGCTGCTAATAAATTATTGCACAGACTCATGAAGGTAGCAACATCACTTTGTGACTACGCACTTCTGCTTTGCTGGGCATCTGCTCTACAAAGTTATAAAGCAGGGTCACACATGCCATATGAGCAGCTTGCTGGAGTGAAATTATAGTAGTAAACTAATCTTTAGAACTGGAGCTACCAGTTAAAGCACGTGCTCCCATCTGCCTCTAGCAAATGAAACAGTGACTGCAGGAGCATAATTTCCCTGTTACCTCGTCTGGGGAGCCTCAGTGGTGGGTAATTGGGGCTGAAGGGTGAAAGCATTGGAAGATTTTGTAAGCTGTGTTTGAAAGAGATCTGGCAAAGAACATACAAATCACTGCTTGGCTGCTTCCCTGATTCTATTCCTTTTTCTCGAAATGCTAATTTTCTAACATCTGCTACATGATACAGAGCATAAAATGCATACGTGTCAATAACTGTATCTTACCACTAATTTGGATGTTACACTGTTTTAGGGAATGTCCAGAGATAGCTCCTTCCATATCCACTTTCGGCAGCATTTCTGTATCACTGTCTTTTAAGTAGCAGGAAAACCTGTGTTTTAAAATGCAGCAATTCACAGCTTTTGCAGTACAACACAGACTTTCATAATTGTTTCTCAGGTGAAATGCAGGCTGTCCAATATCCCTCAACATTAAAATTTAGGCAACAAGTGCAATTGGTAGAACGACAGGGTAGAGCTGCATCTGCTTTGTTGGCACTGGTGGCAGAAGAGATTACTCAGTGTATGTGGGAGCTCCAAGAGATCTCATTAAAGCGAGAAGCAGAGCCCAAGGTTTGGAGGACAGAAACGCACTGGACAGAGAGAGGAAGGACAATCTCATCCTCTCAGGCTACTGAAGTTCTTAATTGTGAGAAAAATATGCTAAAGAGAGAGGGTGGGGGACAGTAGAGGGGACCACTGGAGATGTGAAATTGCCCACATTGTCCCTCAACAATAAATATTTGGCACAAAGGAGGGAGTGCACAGTCAGTTCTGTTTCCTTGAAACGGTTGGTATGCAAGTATGAAAGATTGGACATTGCTGAATTTAATCTTTCGAATTTAAGCAAATACTCTTTTAGATCACCAGTTTTAAAGACACATGACATTGTTTTCCATGGCAACCCTGTAGCTTTCCCTGTGTGCCTGTGTTCTGCCAAAATGTTACCGAGTTCCTAAAATTATCACAGAAGACCAAGCAAAGGCCACACAAATATGAACATTTTACCTTTTTGCGGGATCTTTAGTCCATGCCGCTGGCAAATAGGTGAAGAGCAGACAGGTAGGATGGTAAGTACACACTACTTGGCAGTAATTGGCACTCGGTGTAAAAACCGTAGCAAGGTCTCCTCCTTGGAAGTATGTATTTTCATAGATCTGAGTCACGCATTCTGATACGGAATAACAAAACACGTAAATTATTAGAGATGGGAGCGCGCACAGTTCACCAGGAGAGGGTGCAGCCACTGCTCCTCTTTGTCATTGACCTTGCTTTTAAGACAGTCTTTTGGCAGGAGAAGAGGGTGAGGGGGACGAGTAGTACAGTTTCTCTGAGAGTCTCATCTTTGCTCTCCAGCAGAAATAAAACTCTATGGAGTGTCTCCCCCCATTCCCTGCCTCATATACGATGCTGGAGCAGGGCAGCTTGAGCTGAGGCAGAAGCCCGAGCAGCAGGATGGGCCACAAGGCAGATCTGCATGGCGGAGAGGGAAGGGACCGTCTCATGGCAGATCTCAGGTGCGGCAGAAGCATCTTCTGAGAGAGACCAGTACAGAGCACCATTAAGAGGAAAACCAGAAGAAGGAAGTGCAGAGACCAAAAAGAGTTCAAAAGTTGTATGTGAAAGTTGTATGTGAAGACAGTCCTATTTTGTTTAGGGATGCTCTGAGGCCAGAGTCAGAGGCGGTGCCACTGTGCATAGCTTCAGTGGCTCCCAGCCTTTTATAAACCTTCTGCTCCCTCACACTCCACCTTGAACCCCCTCTGACTTGCTTTACAATGAAGAAAATACTGTCACAGGAATAGTGTCTCAGGAACTGCCCAGAATAAAAATGAACTCAACTACCGCTTCGCATCTGCAGGAATTCATCACCAATCCCATAGTGAACGCTAATGAAACCCACTCACGCTGCAGAGCCATGCAATGAAGGTACCTAAGCAGCAACCTGTTCCTATCTTTCAAAATGAAGGCATTTGTAAGATCGCCGTCTTAAAACACCCAAGAGGGCTGGCTTTGCAGAGGAGCCCACTCTCTTCTTGTATTTTGCCCTCCAAAGGGCAGCAAATCGGCAAATATGCCAATTTTTATTCCTGTATCTACAAAAGTGCTTTTTCTTAGCTAAAAGCTAAAGAGAAAATACTGTATTTTTACAGAATAGGAGGACATCCAACTGAAAACATTTTATCTAGCTGCTTAATCTGTTACTATAGAGCTATTGTACTGTATCAAAAGCTATTTCAAATGAAAACAAATGGAAGTATCATATTGGATTTTGCAGTTGTAAAATATAACAAGTTCATTTTATTTGTTAATGTGATTATAAACTATACTTAGGTAATTCTGTGCTTCCTGCACATGGATAAAATCTATAATTTACCCCCCAAAAAAAGGAAAAAGTAAGGAATTATTAGACATATGTGCAAGATATGCTAGTATCTTTCAAAGGTTAATTTCTTGTTAACACAAAATTTGTACTTTATAAACATCCAGATTTGCTGGTATACACACTTTCAAGACCTTTCTCTAAAAATTGGTATTTATTATTCTCAGTAGAGTTTCTTCACCCAACTTTGTCATTAACAGAATAGCATTTTCTATTACTTAGAACACTCTAAGCGAATTCTAAAGTCAAAGGAAAAGAATATTGCAATTATTTGCTGTATCAGACATTTTGGATCTTATTTACCTTCTTCTAGTGTAAATTAACAAAAAAAAAATTTGATTTATGCTGTAAAACTATGTACCATGTAAAACTATGCCAGTTCTGAATACTTTAATTTAACAAAAATATGTTTCCTAGGCCTCAGAAATGTTCCAAGATTTTAGTTTTGCTGAGATTTCAATCCATGTAAAACATTTCCTTAAATAATACTACCTTTATCAAACAGATTTTGCTAAAAGGCTGAGTTACCTAATTCTCCTCCGAGAAAACAGTTAATATATTACTGAACATAAACCTGTGTTAGGTCTTAGTTATAATTTATCAGCACAGGGAACTTCAGGGAAACGCAATGCAATTTTTGTAGCTTGACTTTTGCTAACTGAACAAGGTAAATCATTGACACAGACTGACATTGAAAAATATACACAATCACTAATTTTCAGCGTATGAGAGTGTTCTAAAAAATAATTTACGATAAAACAATTGGTTCTGAAGTTACACTTATTGCAATAGTCTTTCAAGCATGATAGTACGTAAGTGTTACACAGGTACTTTTTAAATCAGTAATTTCACGCAAAGGCAATGTGCGAATAAGACTGAAGGTTGGTGGGGTTTGTTTATTTAAAAAAAAAAGGATGTTGGCTCTGAAGCTCAGCTGCTGTCCCTCAGTGAGGCTGCTGGCCTGAGCCGCTCCTGCACCATGGCCGTCAGTCCTGCCTCCTACCCCGCGGGCAGTGTCTGGGGAAAGGGCTGAGGCTCTTAAGCCAGCTTACCCCAGCACTGCCGGACTGAGCCTCCGGCAGCCAGCACACATTGACGCAAACTTTAGAGAGCTCTAGTTTGTGCTGGGGGGAACCAGCTTAGAGCAAAGTCAGCTGAGAAGCACGGGGCGCCGCTCCACCTCCCGCGCCCCCCATCAACCGCAAAAGGCTCCCCTCCTAAGCTGCTGCTAAAGCTGCTAACCTTGCTGTTGGGTGTAGGACACCGAACATCACACTGATTTCACAGTTATGAGCTGGATGCAGCCTCAGTCCGATAGAGAAAACTGCCAGCAGCATGGTCGCGTGCGTGCTGGGCGAGGTGTCAGCATGCGGGGTGGGTCGCAGGACAATGTCAGTAAAGCCCCGTTAGAAAGTTCCACATCAGGCAACAAGGTTATGTGAGCTACCCAAACTTAACTGAGCACAACACAGCAGAAGCAAGACAGCTCTCTCAGGACCAGACTGCAGTTATTAATCATCTCCCCTTCTAGAAGAGTTGCGTTACTCTTGTGTGCCTATCTTAGGAGTTATATGTTCACTTACCACTGTAAACGGAAGCAAGTAAGAAAGTGAAATAAAAAGTCTGATAAATCCAAATCATCCTAAAAAACATAAAATCATTCTTTAGGATATGTTTAATAAAGGGTGTATAATTAGTTTTATAAAGTACCGCAAGGCATATCACTGATTTACACTTGTACTGTTACACCATTCATTCAAAATGACATTGAGAATTACAAATTACAACTGTGATATGCAGTTATGGCATATATGAAGTAGCATAAAAGAGCAACAAAGGTTTGACCTTTACTTATGGTTGCAAGAAGCAATGAAGCTTATAAGCACTTAGAGAATTTCTGCTTTGTTTTACAGCAGAATATTTATTCTTGCTTAGACTGGGAGCAATATTCCATCAAAATACCATTATTAATCCTGACTCTGTCCTGGTAGTTAAGCGGATACCATTATCAACGTAGCAAACAAATGACTTGCACTCACTGCTTCTGGTAAATGTAATATGAATTTTAAACCATTTCTTTTTTTTTTTTCCCCACTTGCTACAACTTAAGCTGTAAAAGAATCAAATAAACTAACCACACAACACAATCCATAAATAGATCAACATACGCTGTCTTGTTGCTATGAAAACCTTTCACTGAATATCAGTTGTAATAATGATTACATACCTGAACATACAGTAGGTCTGGACGAATGGAGAAGGTTTATGCTCTACTGAAAAAAAAAAAAAAAAAAAAAAAGAAAAAATCAACAGTTTGTGTTAACTGGTTCTGTGCCAGCAATACTAACTTATCTTTAATATTTACTTTGAATGGGTACTCTTTCTGTCAATATTGTTACCGACCTTGGGCCACATTTTCAGAGCATACATCATCCAGACTGCACTGAAATCAATCTCCAGGTTTTACACCAGCTGAGCATCTGTCTCTTGATGATATTTTAAAATAAGAGGCAAACCCCTGGTTCAGAACAGCCAGAGTATCTGCTACTAGCACACGAACCTACATAAACAGGGAATGAGATTCATCTCAAGAGTAAATCCTGAGCTGGGGTCGGGGGGAAATCCACATGCAATCAGTAAGACTAGTGACTCAGACCCAAGTAAATGACACCATTATGAAACCACTGTAACTGAGGACAGAATCGTCACCTATGTTTTCTTACTATTACACCATATTCTTGAGGCATTCCCTTGGCAAATAGAGACAGCTATATTCTTCAACTATGTATTCTGTGCTCTGTTTTCTTTAACATCAGTTCCAGTTCTTATTCCTCCTTTTCGATACTCTGCAGAAATTATCCTGTCTACATCTTCCAAGTAGTTTTACTGTGGCCCTTTCTACTCTCCTATTTTGTTGTTAGATGCAACTAAGAGCATCTTCAGTTTGCCAGAAGCCAGAAAAAAAACCCAAACCTGTTTGCAGATATATGAAATGTAAATGCAACAAGAAGTCAAACTTAATTTACAGCTGATCTGAATCACTTGATTTCTACAATTCTTTTTAACATGTGTAACCAAAGCAAAATAGATTTCAAACCAAAAAAAATCTTTCAAATCTTAAAAAAAAAAAAAAAGGTGTTTCATTTCATAGTGAAATTGCCAAAGGGACAACTCTTCCCTCCTCCCCACTCTTTTTCCTCTTTTCTTTTAGACTGAATATGCTGGAAAGACAGATACATATGCTCTACTCAAAAAATATCTAGACCAAAACATTTCACCCAACTGTGACCTTTTTGAGCATCCTGACAACCGAAATGACTTCTCCATGACTTATGAGCCAGCAGGGTCTCCAACTTCTCCTTACAGAGGAAGAACTGTCTTAAAGAAAGTCATCATACTCTCTTGTGTATCAATGTGCTTTGCCCTGACATGCTTCTAGGAGAGGACTCAAATGTTTTCAGCACAGCAGCTTTCATTTTTATGTGCTCTCTACTGTTGACAGAAGTGACAAGGGAGAGCGCTAGAAGGCTTTACTGCAAAACACATTGATAGTTTATTCCTGTAACATGAAGTGTTTTGAGACTAAGATGCCTGCACAGCTCTGACCTTCAGCTCAGAAGAGGAGATTTTCCATCGGCCACAGGGAGTAGAGGTATCATAGGAGTATAGCTCTGGGAAAGTATACCACACCATCTCCAGCCAACACCACTGAAGCCTTCCTGTGTACACAGGCATGTCACTTAGTCTCTTTTCTCATCTATAAAATGATGATAATCTTTTACACCTCTGGAAAAATTATCACCTTTACTTCAAATTACAGAATTTTCATAATCCTAAAAGTAATCACAAAACGTACCATGTATCGGAATATTTATGAACAAAACAAGCTGAAATAAGTTTTTGTATTGCTCAACCTGCACGAGTATTCAATTAAAATAATTATTTTTTCTTTTGTGTGTGTGTGTGTGTGTGTGCATTTCACTTGGTGGCACAAAGGGATTAGAACTTCTCTCCAAGGACTTTTAATTTCTTCACTTTTCATTTCTCATCTGGGCTTTCCAGCTCAGACATTGGCAGTGTTATTCCAGTTCATTACTGCCTCATTAAAAAACAAAACAAAACAAACCCCAAAAAACTCCAGCCCCACACTTTTGGAAAAATAAGGTATACAGTTCAAATTGGCAGAAAAAACAGGGCAGGGTCATCATAAATTTCAGCAAGATCATGTGTCTCATCATACAATATGCAGTCATACCCATTTGTCAGAAGCTTCTGTTAAGATTTCATTTCTATAATCCGTTATCTCTATTTTAGAAATTTGTCTCAGGAAAAGGAATCTTTTGGTGATGGCTGTTTGTTTCATAAGCAAACTAGTGAGAAAAAAAAGAAAAAAAGATTTTCTTAAAGCAGCAGTTCTCAAATTTAGATATAACACTCCAAAAGCATACATCATTTTAACTACATCTATATGGGCATCAGTTGGATTTGATGGTGAAGCTGAGAAATAAGGCACCAATGCTATTCAAAGAGAATCACAATGAGCACACTCACTTTGGAAGATAAATAATGCATTTTCTTTCAGTGGGCCTGCTACTCACATGACAAATGCTCCCTTGTTTACACCTCTGCACTGTTGCTCAAATCAACAGAGTTGTACTTCTGTATGGAGAAAAGAATGTGTTACGAACTCTATGCTCCTGAATGACTTATTATTATATTATAGGACATATTTATTATAGGACAAATTATAAAATATGCTGAGACAAATTCTCAACTGGTATCAGTTTACTGAGCTTCACTGAAATCCGGAGATTACATGATTTAAACTAGGAAAAGAGCTAGAAATTCAAAGTGCATAGAATACCAATACCATTTAACACTCCTTAGGCTCATAAAGGCTCCACATGTAAGGTTACTGTCATCTGAATTCCCTCATTGTATTCATTTAGCTATCAGTAATATTCTGGCAACTAAATTGGGATATTGTAATTGAGATTTAGTTATTCTGGCAACTAAATTGGGATATTGTGATTAAGATTTAGTAATTCAGATGGCAGGGTTAAAAAAAGAGCTTATCAAAACATTTTGATAAAATGGAAACATTTTTTGATGATACAAGTACAAAATTTAGAGGAATCATCTGAATCAAAATGGAGTGCTTGCTTCTGTTTTGATTGTTTCATTTTGACTTGGTATTAAAAAAAAAAAACCAAACCTGCTTCAGCCTAAGCTGTTGGCAAGTTCTTTGAGATGAAATCTCCCCAGCAGTGCAATTACCTACTAGCTTGATACTGCTTTCTGCTGTGATTTATGCAAAATCTCATTCATCTGCAAAGGTGGCAGGAATTACTGAATTGTTTCACCTCAGGAAATGAATGACTGGACACTACTCTAGTCTGATTTAGGTCCAATTCTGCCTGGCAAAACAAAATCCCACATTTCTTTATGGCAATCCTATTCAAAAAGCAGCTTCAACATGGGAGAGGGTCTACGCTCTGTGATGAGACGCCCGCCAGTTATGACATGGAACAAGACGAAGAGCATCTCAGAGGGAATGAGGGAAGGAAGGTACCCGTAAGAGAGGAACAACACAAGTTCTTATTTCGATATGGCTTTGTGAACATCCTTCCATCTGAATGAGGATGCTATAATAATACCATGAACCTGGTTCTGAATGCTCTAGTAGAAAAAAAAACAAATATTCTGAAGTATTCTCTGTGTATCTTTAATTCTGCATAGTTATCATTATGTATATGACAAAAGACAGAGTGAAATACCAAATGCTGCTAAAACAAGTTCTGAAAATTAAATCTTGATCTTTCCTTCTTACAGTGAACAATCTGGAGCCTTTTCATCTGAGTCCAGATGACATTACCCGAGTGAAGAATCCGCTCTCTCACTAGGCCAAAGTCTTCTCATGTTTGACTTGATTCCACCCAAAATGGCTGCAAAAAGATGGCTAGAATAACTTATTCACTGATTTGTGGGAAGTGCTGGATTGCATATTGTATTGAATTAAAAGTAGTATAGTAGTTCCATATCCTGCAGTGACATATCAACAATAGTCTTCCTAGAAATACAGCCCAGAAATAACTGCGCATCAGATGTCAAATAAGAAATCAATGCAGACCAAATTCAGGATCATAGAAAAAATAGAAGACAGTTACAAATATTAAACAACAAATCACTACTGGGTTTGTTTTGTAAGGGGGCTTCTTTGATTTTTTTCATATAAATAGATTTGATCTTTTTCTTATAAGTGGAGAATCTGCCCAAGGCCTTGCTTCTTGCAGCTATAACACCTGATGCTGGTTATTGTTAGACATTAGAGAAGACAGAACATTTCAACGTACTGAAGGGTTCCAGAGTCTTGACCAGGCCCTGTAAATTGCCAAACAGTAACTCCTGAGCAAGTTATACGTGTCCCTGAACTACTAGCCTGGAATCAGGTCTGGAGGTTTGGGCATACAGTTCTTTGCTAACTGACTGCCTCTCTTCGCTCAAAATAATATGCATTTTCAATGAACACTTTCCATCTCCACAAGCTACACTCCAGGCACGGATCAGAAAAGCCCATTTGTTGAGCAAAAGATGGAGTTATACTTAGCAGAGAACTCCCATTTTCAGAAGAATCTCAGATATTTATTTTTTTTAAAGTGAGTTAATTTAGTTTTTGATCCATGCAAACTGTGAAGACCATCTTCTAAATATGACCTGACTATGAACTGAGGTAGTACTATACTGGGAGGTTTGCCAGGGGGCGATACCGATACTGCTTTTAGGAAGGAAAGTGGGGTAGGATTCTCCAAAGTCTCTTTGAGTCTTTTACCTGCTGGAAGAGGAGTATCAGTGAGATGACATGTTAGATCATGCACGGCAAGGGGATCTGTATGCAGCAGTGTACTGACATCTATACATGAGTGTTTGTCTTTTGCAGCATGAGGATTAAATTCAGGAAGGCAGGCAGATGTCTAGCAAGCACCACTAGTCCACCTCCTGCATGTGTCCCAAACATGCAGCTTTCAGAGCCCAAAAGGCAGTTTGTGTCAAGGTGGCTGGAAACCTCTAGTGCCTCTGAGGCAATCCTGGAGGCGCTTTCAAGCAGCACCACCCAAGAGGTCACACAGAGGGTTTGTTGTCAGTTTTCTTCATAACAGCTGTAAACCATGACCCAGAAACGCTCATGCACTCTATTTCTGTCATCCCAGTAGAAAGTTGTGTCCTTTCTGTCACCATACAAAAGGGATCTTTATATGAGACAAGGCTATCAACTTCTTACAGCAAGGTGGTAGATGCCCCATCCCTGGAAACATTCAAGGTCAGATTGAGGGGCTCTGAGCAACCTGATCTAGTTGAAGATGTCCCTGCCCAGGGCAGGGGGGGGGTAGACCAGATGACCTTTAGAGGTCCCTTCCAACTCAGACTATTCCATGATTCTATGGTATTTCAGAAACAGAGCCAGCACCACCCCATGATTAGCATCATTGAGATTACTCTATATGAACCATTACTTAGGAGTAATATCTGGGTTTAGAGTTCAGCTGCTACCTTCATCAGCAGATACCTGGCCATCACGACAAAAATCACAGTCAGTTACTATTCACATGCAGTTTTTATTACACAATATTTTATTGTTCCATTACTTTATCAGGAAACTTGGCAAGGCTGCACTGCATTCCTAAGTCCTACAGGGTTAAAAAAAAGAAAAAAAAAACCAAACCCAAAGGGTTGTTGCTGACCACAACCAACAACTACACACCACATGACTCAGGTTAATAAAAGGACAAACTCTACACAACACAAGGTATCTAACATGTACCCTGCAGGCAGAAAGTTCCTGTTCTTTCAGCATTGATTTCCTAATATTTATTTCCTTAGCAGCCTCAGATTGCTTCAGAACCAGTTTTCACAACAAAACACGAGAGGTCACTGCCTTTTCAAAACAGCTCTGAACATAAAGACTACAGGATTACATCAGTGCTCATCTTGGCAAAGATACTATGTGCATCATTAAATAGGGACTTTCCACTTTGGTAAACCTGTGCCAGCATTTGAGCCCATGCACTTTTAATAATGAGTTTCTCATTACAGTTTTATCCAGGTTTTGTCTCAATTATTTTTCTTGTTCCCATCAGAGATTATAAAGAAGTCACAATTTACTTGAGATCCCATTATATGAGAAGAGCATGGTACAAAAACAAAGTGCAAGCAAAAATATTGGTTGTTGTAGATACATGTCACAAAAATTATCTCCTTATGGAGAGAACTGTTATAGTTTGGTCAATTTTTAAAACTGTTTCCACAAAATCGATCCCACAGAACAAAAGGAATTAATATTAGTTTTCATTTGTCTTGAAAGTCCTCAATTTAGGGACATATTTTAACAAAACACATGAAGTACCTCTCCAGGTTTCAACTACATATGTCCTGAGAAAACGTATTCTGAATGCAAATCTTGTATACCTGCAAAGCTCACATTACCAAGTACCCAAAAGCATTAAATAATTCCTCAATTTAGAGTCTCTTTGGAAAACACGTCACTTGTTTTATGTGTGTTAACATAAGAAGGTAGTCTTGAAAGTTATCTCATTATAAAGAAAACAATTTTTACCATCAGCCCTGTAAACTTAAATTCTTGTTATTACCTAGCAATGAAACAGGTCTCTGAAAATGAAGGCCGAAGAATGTAACCATATTATCATTGTTACATGACTTTTGTTTTCTTAATGGCAAAAGAAAGGTAGCAATTACAATAAAATATTTGTCAAGGCCTGATTTCAGGTATGTAATCTAAGCAGTTAGATCCTTTCTTTTTATAAGATCCTCAGAAAATGGTAAAACCTAGGTTTATCGGAATATAAAGAATTTGGCAGGTTCAAGGAAACCTCTAATTTACTTGGAAAACACAGGAATTATTTTCTTTCTATTCTGATGTTCTACAAAGCACAGCAGTATCCCAGGTATTAAACCACTACCTGTTCTTAAAAGGGCACAAGGAAACAGACAACAGAAAAGAATCTGTAGAGGCCAACAAAACCAATAAGGACAGATTACTCCTTTCTTACTCTGTAACACATTAATCATCAGAGGTGGACCAGTCCATATTAGCCGTATCAGCTCTGACCTCCAGCTTCTCATCCAGTTCCCCTCTGCAGGTTGCCCACGGCCCCAGAACAAACTAAAGGCAATAGCACACCTAAAACCGCACCGCCAGCCACGGTGGCAAGAGCAACTGCTGCACCAGCAGACAAAGACAGAGGTGTGGTTATCCGTGTGCACCCTTCTTTGTACAGTACCGGGGTCTTGCTGGGGTAACACACACCAGCCAAAAAAAGTGCCAAAGCACAGGGCAGAAGTAAAGGGCAGACCAGCTAGAGGACCTCAGCTTGGTCTAGCACCAGATTTTTCTTCAGTGCTTACAAAAGTCATGGAGAGTCTGTTCTCAAGCTGTGTGGCTTGTTGCAGATTTTTACCTGTCCTGAAAGTACAAACAGTCAGAAACTTTCACAGGTGCTTCATTCCATCACTGTAATTCCTCTTCAACATCAATTAGCAAGAAATTCTCTATGTTGCCTTCAGGACCCTAGAAGGCAAGAGCAGACTGGCTCATTGTTTCAGCTTTGACTAACACAGTAAAATCTGGTTGATTGATCACCCCAGAGGAACTGATGATAAGAAATAAGTATCCATCAGTAATTTACCTGCACCCAGGCATATATCTGTAATTTTTACAGATATAATTTCATTCCATACTGAGGCACAGTAGAAGTTTATTGTCAAAATTTGTAATAATACAGTGTTTCTGTCATTATGAAATCCTGTGTGTAATTTGCACGCTATCTAGTTCATGCTATGATTATGCAGAACAATGCTCATGGTACATTTTGCTAAAAAGTAATTCACAGCACTGACTACTTAAGAACTACTGTAAATGCTTACAAAAGAGGAGTGAAATTATCAGAGATTTCTGCTTTGTCTTCATAGATGCAGTCATCACCAAAACAGAAAAAAATTGTGCCAAGTGGAAGAATTGATCATTTGTACCCTTCAGAACCAAAGAAACCTGAAAACTATACAAAGATTTGAGACTGTCGGTTACCTCGCAAATGCTATGGAATATAACCAGACCACTCCATCACAGGCATTACTGTTGTTACTACCATAATTTAAGGGGTTTTTGCACTGTTGCAGTAGAATAGTTTCATCTGAGTAGGTAAGGCACTAAGATTTGATGTTTAAAGACTTGCACTTCAAAGATAAACACGAAGTTCACATGTACTAGAAAAGTAGAGCAATTTAGGGCTATTACATCATCTTCTTTAATGAAACAATCAGTAACGACTTTAGTTTCAAAAAATTGCTGGACTGCCTTCAAAATATCTGATTTAAAAACATATCTTAGCCTAAATAGCTTGGAAGTTTTTGGAAAAATAAAATCTTGAATTTCCTTTCATTCTGATCCAACATTTGGCCTCCTCTTCAGCTTAATCCAGATGCCATTATTTGGACGAAGAATCAGTTCTCCAGTTATACCAAGCTCTTCTGGCTTTTGACATGAGTCCACCCAAAAGTGCCGCAGGATGAGGGCTAGAAGAGCTTTCTCCTCCATTTGTGCAAAGCGCTGACCTACGAGTTACAGGGCAGCAAAAAAAAAAAAAAGATATTTTTGTCAGGTTGCATTAACAGTTGCTGCATTTGCATGCTCACAGTGATACCCCTAGGAACACAAGACAGCAAGGAATGTGCATCTGCCTTGAGAACAGAACTGGCTTTAGGCCAAAATCGAGGTCATATGGATACTACTGAAACTAGCACTTTTCTCTGCATGACAACTCTGGCCTTCCTGGGACAATCCACAGCACGTCCTCCTTCCCATAGTACACAGAACTCAAACAGCAAAGAGGAAACGGTCAACACTTCACACAGAACTAATACAAAACACAGCCTTGTCATGTCTCTTGGATGGACTAGGCCGGGGGGAATGGATAACAGACCAGAGCAGGAGAAGATGCAGCACAGGGACAGTGAGGAGAGACAAATCCCCCTGTTTCATATATGCAGAGAGGAGCAAAGGATACAACTGCAACAGAACAACAGACAGACCTTCCTTCAATGAACACTGAGCATCACACACACTCATGATTTGGTAGCACAGAGGGCAAAGTTCAATTTACATTTCAGAGAAAGGTGGAGGAGGAAAGGGGAGAAAGAGAAATATGAGGGAAACCAAACCAAGTGTCACAATCCAGGCAGTTCACTCAAACTAAACTGAAAATGGGAACAGGACACAAAACCCAGTGCTCAAAGCTTTTTCTGTGCTCCCCTCTGTATAATATGCACAGATGGATGTCTGTACACATGTGAACAGTGATGTATTCCTGCAATGATATTAATGAACCACCTCTTCTGCACATGTTCCTGTACACCCAGGAACTAGCTAGGCATGTAATATTACATTAGATTCCTCTTTGGAACATGGGAAGACCTAGTCTGCTGTTCTTATGGGAAGGGCACCTATTCACAATGAGACAAATTAAAAACAAACAAACAAACAAAACACACACACACACACACACACACACAAAAGAAAACAAACAAAACCAAAACCCCAGAAGTTGTATTTCCTGTGCTTGTAAATGGCATGACAATTGCTGAATGCTCCCCATCTGCACTTAAGATCAGTGCAGGAACAGTCTTTTCATGTGTTCTACAATATAAACAACAATGCCTCTACTTTGAGCACAGATAAATGCCAAGTGTCTCAGTGGCAGTTGAAGAGCTAACAAGTTCTGCGATGACAGTGAAAACACCAGAGCAACAACGGTGTCAGAAAGAGGGAAAGAATACATCAGTTGCAGACTGCACATTTGGGACACCCAGCTGAGATCATGCCATAGACAGATGAGAGATTTCCAGAGCAAAACAAGCGCAGGACATTTGCCGTCTCTCGCTCTGTCTCGCTGACACTGAGGATCAGAAATTTGGAAGCAATCCTGTCCTAACACAGGAGCCCATTAACATGCTGCCAGGCTGCACAGGCAGCGAGAAGGAAACACCAGCATGATAGACACTGGGCCCTGGGAAGAAAGGAAACCATTGGGAAGAAACAAAATGTGGCAGCTCAAGCACCAGGCTTGCAGGGGGCGGGGCGGCGAGGGGGGGACGGGACACGGGACCCAACGGGACCAACAGGCACATCAAGACTTAAATTTCTGATACACTCGCTGCTGCCACAGTTACCACACCAAAAGCAGCACTGTCACATTACAAGGGCTTCCTCTTCAGCTACCTACCAATGCAGTTCCTGGGACCAGCTGAGAAGGGTACGTAAGCATAGGGGTGCCTTCCCTTACAATTTTCAGGGAAGAATCGCTCAGGCCTGAACTCCTCCGGGTCAGGGAACATCTCGGGGTCTCTATGCAGGGCATAAGTTATGACAAGAACATTTGTGCCTTTTGGTACCTGATATCCTCCTAAAGAGTAAGGGGAAAGGGAGAAGAAGGGTCAAAACAACAGCAAATAAGTGACTTTCTATACACAACAGCACAGTAAAAAATAAAACAACGCTGCCCTTTACTTGGGAAACACCTCCACTGAGGAGATGCTAGCAGGATAGGCAGTGGCAAATGCAGGACACTACTTACTAATACAGCAATCCTCTCTCAAGGCACGGGCAAACAGCGGAACTGAAGGGAAGAGCCGAAGGGCTTCTTTCACAACACACTCAAGGTATTGGAGCTTCTTCAAATCGTCCATGGTAACAGGACGCTCAGTGTTGCCTGTCCAAAAACAAATAGAGGGATGAGCGAGACCAAAACTCCCCATTTTTGGTTAAACAAACTCATCCCAGCTCCCTCCAGGAACCCTCATCACGCACCAAGACCACACAGAAGGTGCCACACGTACATTGACTATACATGCCTTGCCCCAAAGACATAAGGTTGGCTGTACTTTCCTACAGACCTTCCAGCACCTGTCCCAATCACCTCTAGCTATTGAAAGGTAACATCTAGGCTTACAATGTACCACATCCCCACTCACAAATGCAACCACTGTCACAACCCCAATGAAGCGGGGAATGGAAACGTACCAAACACCTCGTCCAGTTCTCTGTGAACCTTCTTCTGGGCTTCAGGATTATGTCCAAGTAAGTACAGGGCCCAGTTCATAGCAGCTGCTGTTGTATCATGGCCCTAGAGGTCCAGATTTACAAAGACATTCACTTCAACAACATTCCTGTGCATAAGTAGGCTTCATAAATACTTGGGTGTGCAGACAGTATGGAAAGTAAGACTTATTAGTCCCATGACCACGAGAAAAATAAAAATCAAGAGTGAAGAACTCTATCCAACACGCTGATTATCAGGATATAAGATGACCCATGATTCTGTCAGGTGCCCGAAAACTGACCAAAAGGGAAAAGTGTTAAAATAACTCAAGCAAACATCCCTCTCCTCCGCCTCCAAGAAGCTGCATGAACTATCAGTACCTACACAATGAAACAGATGAATATACATCTTTTTCGTTACTGTCCAGTCAACAACGTAACATCTGGGGGGCCAATGACTACCACAGGAGAGATACAATGGACACAATCTGTAACCTTTACAAAAACTATCCAAAAAAAGGGGTCTAATGAGACACAGTACAGTGGCCATAGGAGGGAATACTTCTTGTTTTCCTATGAGACGGGGATCAGCTACTACAGTTCTCAGAACTGCATAAAAACTTGGAAAGGAAAAGAAACAAAGGGAAGGGGAACCAAAAAAACCCCCCCCCAAAAAACCACAAAACAAAACAAAGAGGGGAACAGAAAAGGGAAAAGTTGACCAACAAAGGATTTTGGTACTAAAAAGGTGCACTTGTGAAGTTCAGAATGCTGCACCTCTTCAAAATCCAGCTATGGAATAGTACAGGAACGGTAAGATGGGAAGAGAGTTTCTCTAAGTTATGCAGCAGCAATACGACTTTGAATTAAACTCTTCTGAGATAGAATTCAGGTCCCCCTAATGGAGTTGTGTGGAAAACTTGTGAAAGTCTTATTTAGATCCTTCACTGGACAGGGAACCAGACATGAGAAGACAGTACACCAATGCACAGTTGACGACAGAACCAGGAAGTTACAGCCAACGTGGCAAGGGACAAAATGTGAGGAGAGCTGACAAAATGCAAGGCAAAACACTGAAACCATTTAGAGGTCTTGTTAGCATTAATGAGGTTTGCAACAGGAGCTGAGAGCCCATGGCCCACGTCAGCCATTAAGCTCTTATTATTCACCTGCTTTCATGAGTAGAGCCTGCTCACATAGACAGGGCCTGCCACATGTGTATTGCCCAACATTTTGCCAGGGCACATAATTCTGGATCAAATGTTTCTATCCTTCAGTAGTTTCTATCCTACAGAGATTTCCTCTTAGGCTTCCAGGGCTAAAATAACTTCATACTAAAAGCAACTCCCTGAACTAAGAAGAGTCACTACCTGCAAATGGTGAATCTCAGGTTCTAGGGGAAAAAACAAAACAAAACAAAACCCAACAAACCAACAGGTTCCTTGGGTACCTCAAACATGAAGGTATCCACTTCCTCACGAATGTCCCTGTAGCTCAATTTGTTCCCCTCATCATCTGTTGCACTCAACAGCATGTCCAGGAAAGCTTTTCTCTTTTTGGGGCCACCTTCTTCACAGTTGCCATCAGTGTCACGCTTCGTTTGCTTGGCTTTTTCAAGTTCTGCAGCTTTTTCTGCAATGACCTGAGATTAGAAGCATTACATTAGATATGATACACGCAGCACATGCGCACAGTCTACATCACACAGGTTTATCCCAATTTATTAAAACAACAACATACATCTGTAGCACTCTACATGAGCTAGTTAGCATAGCTGTCAGCATTAGCTCATGAACTTTAACTGACTTTTTGTGTTAGTAAGTGAAATATGACCAACCCCTCTTGTCCCAAGCAATAGAATGAACCTTGAATAGCCTTTGTGTGATCAAGAAAATAGATAGCCAATCTATGCAAACAACTTGTTGATTATCAAGAAGTGTAAGCACATCCAGAATATCTGAAACAAGCCAATCATGAATGACAACAATAGCGGCAGCAAATCAAAAAACATCACCACAATTTGAACAGACTGATCACCAAGAAGATATTCTCTACCCTATCCAATAACTCAGGAAAGAATCGCATCTCCAACCTCTGGGGAACCCAGGAGATTGAAGAGAAGCCAGGGCACCCCACAACCCTGCATCAGGACTACACATAGTACGGCTGGAACCACTACACTAAAGCTTCCCAAATTTTCTTCAGTATGAAAGCAATGGTTGAACTTCCCTTTTTTAGGTCAAAGCACAGCCCCAGTGACAGACAGATTTCTTTCTGTCACCACCGTTGTCATAACAGCAAAACAGAACCCTTCAATAAACTGGTATTGCTCTCAACAACAGCAAAGTAATTAAAAATAAAGGCTGTAGAGTATGCAATTCTGTTCAGAGGCAGCACTGAATGGGAAAAAAAAAACGTTACATACACACACACACATTGTTTCCCTCACTGAATGTACACATATAAAGACACATATTGAACCACCTCTTGTCTCAGTGCTTTCTGTCAGTACCTACACTAGATGGTATTATTATTTACTGTTCCTTTGTCATCTTCTAAGATTTTGCTTCTGATACTCAGTGCACCAGCCCAGCATGGGAAGAGAGCATTACCTTAAGTCCCTTTAAGAGCCTCTCTCATGCCTCATTGCTGTAATTCCCAATAAAAGGAAACAAAACATGAACTACTTAAAAACAATGCAGAGTCAATGTGGCTTATTATCATAGAATCATAGAATAGTTTGGGTTGGAAGGGACCTCTAAAGGTCATCTAGTCCATCCCCCCTGCCGTGGGCAGGGACATCTTCAACTAGATCAGGTTGCTCTAGTTATATGCTATATTATATGTAGTGAAAGTTCAGAGATTATTTCCTGTGTCATAGGCATTGATACAATAACATCGTGGAGTACATACATCTATTTCAGGGAAAGCAGCCTCTCTGGTAACATCCTAACAGTAGATTTGGGAGGGCAACCACTGGCAAGAATAGCATGGGAACTATTTGGTGAGAGAAAGGGGTGTTACTTGCACAGTCTAACATGGTGAGAGGACACTGCGTTTTATGCCAAGTCAGTGATGTACGCTTAATGGTTTCTGTGTCAAAGTGTCTTACTGCTGATGTGGGGACCTGCAATATGTTTGCTCATCTCAGCAGTTCTGCTCTGAATAGGTGAAAATTAATACAGGCTTCCATTTCTGAGGGCTGGACCAAGTGGCATTACCAAGCAAAGCCCTATGCTTACTGCTACAAACTTGGCAGTGAGCTGTTGCAGGTGATTCAGATGCGGAGCATCTGGGGCAGAAGAAGAGTTCAATGAATTCCTGTTGTTTGTTTTGGTTGTCAAGGACCTGTAAGTCCTGTTACTCACTTGGAATAGTATACTCCCTTGCTTAAATACGACAGAGCTCCTGACAGGGAAGTCAGCTGTTGTCTTCTTGTCAGAGAATTCCTTGGCATCCCAACAGAGAGATAGTTCTCTCGATAGATGCATATCAAGGGGGCTGAACCTCACCCCCATTTGGAAGCTCTCTACTGAGCTCAAGAGTTCGCTCCAACAACTAAAATGCACCATTAAAAAAAAAATTTAAAAAAAAAAATCTATACTGTATCTGTAAAATTGTGAAGGATCTTGAGGTTCCTCTCATGCTCTCTTCCTTCCTTCAACAGCATATATACAAGATCAGGCCAAAGCCAAGGGCTCTTCTGTCGCTGTTGGATTAGATCGCTCATCCTAGGAGCACAACAATCACATCATGTAACATTTCTTGACAAAAAACAAGTTTACAGCACACTTTCAAGAACGAAAAAAAAAAGTTCTACCTCCCCCAATGAAGCGGAACTTAACATATTGTGTGGGTTTAAACCCATTCATCTGAAGGGAAGGCTGTTCATATTTGTTACCTGATTTTTAACCACCTCAAAATTTCTGTCACCTGTCCCAGCATCACCATGATTTATTTTTGCATTGATCTTTGAGGACAGCATATTCTCATTTAGTGGGAATCCTCTTGAAACAGACATATTAAGTCATCCAGTCCAGTCCCACCCCACATCAGTAAAGCATTGACCATGCTGAAAAGACATGTAAATCCTGAAAAGACTACTCATGCCAGAGTTCCAAAATATCTGCCCCAGGACCTCAAACAGCCACCTGAAAGCATTACATTCCTACTTGACTGTCCAGATACCATATATGCCAGACAGCACATGAAAAGTATTTAAAATAAAGAATGAGACTTCAAGTATGCTCAAACACAACTGGAGTGCATTTGAAAGGGCTGATTGTCATTGCTACTCAGCTCTTGCACATGCTTTTGGCTGCAGAAAGAGACTTTGAGGAGTAATTATTACATTTAGGCCAACTTCAGGCCCACTTGCAGTACAATTTGGGAAAGGCCAAGGAATAGATGACAATAAAAGCCTCTAATTCCACCCCTTTTTTGTAACACACCTGTCTCAACAAGCTCCATCAAAGGCTAGGGATGAGATGCCACAAGCAGCTACATCTCATCTAGTCTGACACACCAGTGTGGTAGGTAGTAGACCATGCTTTTCCTAATCCATTGGACAGTCACATACAATTTGAATGGGGTAAATACTGCCATGAACTGCAGAGCAGCAGTGCCTCAGCTTTAACATGCTGTCTAAAACAGCACTCTCCCAATTCTGCCAGTCATGCTGATATGAAATGTTGCAGCTGAATTTTATTTTTTTTAACCTCCTGTACCAATAGATTAACTGAATGGCAGCTGACACCTCTTCAAAGCCTCAGCCTCCCATTGCATATGCTCATACCAGAAAATGCATCGAAATCTGCAGGAGTTTATCCCGCCTTCTTGGCTTTCTACCTCCATCTGTGACCCCCCAGCCCTCCCTGCTGGCTCACAGCAGATGAACTCCTGACACCAGCAGCATCAACTCCAGCCCAACTACAAAGCAGCCAAGCAAAATGTCCATTTACCTGTAGATAGCACGAACATACTCAGAATCCTTATTCTCCTGAGCACCTATATTCTTGCCCATTGCCGTTTCTAGGAGGAGGAAGTCATCAACAGTTCACAAGTGCAAAGTGAAATGCAGAGTCCCTGTACACAGTAAGTTACTACTGCTCCCAGCTTCTGACTGTCACCACACCGTCCCTTCCATGGGTGAAAACATACATCCCTTTCCAGGTGAAGAGCTCGCTTTACATTTCCATGCCCAGGAACACTGCTCCTCAACACAAAGTCACTTCAGACTGCTACCTCTGCCCTGCCTGTCCCACAAACTCACCTGCTCAGATGCACACAAGACGCCTTAGGAGAAAGGAGGGCCTTGGGAGGATGGAAGTGCATTCACACAATATGCAGGGACATTCCTCTTCAACTGCCTCCTCACACAACACGGCACAGCTGTACTCATGAGCCTCTGCGTCATTCACAGCCCTGCCACAGTAACTGAATAGGACTTACCGCAGATGATATCAAGGGCACACAGAGTGATGTCCAGAAAGACATCAAATGGTTCCTTGTCAACATGCTTCTCAAGTTTCTCCAATAAAATACCTCCTTGTTCATTCATAACCTCTAGGAAGTCAGTTAAGATTGCAAAGTGGAATGTGGGAGTTATCATCTTCCTCCGTGACCGCCACTTGTCTCCGGTGCTGCAAAATTAACAGGGAGAAGGAAGGATTAAAAACTCCAAGTCAAAAATAAAACCGTCACCATCACAGGAAGTACACAGTAAAAACTGCAGCCTGGAACACCTTCACAATGGACATGCTGTAGATGACTCTTCAAGCTGTCCATAGCACTCCCCAGAAGGAGCAAAATGGAAATATTTCTTGCTCCAGCTCTCTCCGAAGCACAAGCCACTATTTCTATAGCTACTCTCAACAAAAGGAGATGCCAACAAGCCCTCAGGCAATACAGCCTCGTGGTTGCTCAGTGCACAGGCTCAGGGGCATGGAGCAGAAGCCATCTACAGGACAAACCAGCTATTCAAGTCCTCAACTTATCACATTGTCTCTGTGAAACACCACCTGTGCTTGCCTTCATCTGCTGACTAGGAAATGAGGATTGCAGAGAACTAGGGTCCACAGACATTATGCAAATGACTGCCTCAAGGTCTGGCTACAAAGTACTCCCTTGGAGACAGGCAACCACCTCCCACATGTCAGTGACAGAGCACGGAGCCACAGCGGGGTGACATCAGCTTCCTGAGGGTTCTTGTTCACTTTTTCTGAATCACATACCCCACAGGCACACAACTGGCAGCTCTGCTTACAGGGTAGACCACCACATCACTTCTGTTAACCTGCTATAGAGGCACTCCTCAGGCCAGCTTATCTGCTTGCTGTCTACCACTACTGCCCTTAATCAGCAAAGACTGGAACATTCTCCTCCATTATGTTTTTGCAAGCGCAAGGAAGTCAAAACACTTCTAAAAGTCTACTGGGGACTAAAAAATCAGAATCAATCTTCCTAGACAACTAACAGTGAGGATACACCATGCCTGATGCCCATGGACCTCAACTCTCTGCACTTTGCTACTGATTACTGCCTTCTTAAGTGCCATGAACGAAACTCAGGATAAAAGGCATTCCTCATCCTCTCACATGAACTTGCACCTCCCACGCCACGTGATCACAGCTGGCTTTTACGACACTGTAGTCCCATCACGAAGCACAAGGAGTTCACCTCTGAAGGCTCCAAACAGGCAACAAAGCTCCACTGCTAACAAGGGGACCTTGACCTTCTCGCAAAAACACAGAAGAGGCAGAAAGGCACCAGAGCCACCTTGCTGGATGTTTTGAATGTTGTGATGTGTGTCGAGTGGTTGGACTGTGGCAGAACTGCAACTCTCACCAGAGTCACCTTGCTCTGACTCTTGAATATCTGCATCATCCAGACCAAACCTTCCTTGACCCTCCCAAGA
The DNA here is from genome assembly GCF_000699105.1 of Pygoscelis adeliae. Lineage (NCBI taxonomy): Eukaryota > Metazoa > Chordata > Aves > Sphenisciformes > Spheniscidae > Pygoscelis > Pygoscelis adeliae. The sequence continues at coordinate 850,016 of NW_008825428.1, forward strand.
CCAGAGGACACCAAACCCTTACATCACTGCTGCTCCCTCCCTCCACTCCTGACTTGCGCTCTTACCCAGGCTCACCTCTTATGAGCCTCCACTTCATGAGGGAAATGAAGGACAGGGTGCAGATACTCTCCCATCCTACCCCAAAGCATCACCAACCTTAGGCCCATCCTACTGGTTTGCAGCATCACCAGCTGAGATAAGCAATGCACACGGTTGCAGTTCTGCCACAGTCCAACCACTCGACACACATCACAACGTTCAAAACATCCAGCATGTAGCATTGCAGACTAAATGACACCACTTGCCATAGGATACAACTTCCCAAAACTCACATTCATTTCAAGCCTCTGGATAACAAAGTAACAATGGCCAAATTTGCCAAGAAACAGATAATGCCAGAAGATTTTTACCGGACATCAGCTGCTAAAGAGCAACAAAGACCATCACAAGGAATAAAATTTCTACAGCTATCATCTACATCTCTGTCCAGAGATACACACACCACCAAGCCCTCTTCCTATCATATACCCTGCAAATTTCAAGAAGACAGCAATGTACCTGCATTTCACTATACCTTGTCAGAAGTCCAGTGCCCAGCCACGGCTGCAGGAATTTGTACAGGTATGATTTTTCTATATGTTTTGAACTGCTCAGAATAACCTGTCAGAAAAATGAAAGGAGAGGAAAAAACATCACTTGTTAGATGGAGAGAAATTTCTTCAGCTGAGATTACTTCACACAACCTCAGTTCCTCCACAAAAATGCCCTGAGCCTCATTAAAATGGACAATATTTCAGTACAAGCTGGTACACAGGGGTGACATTGAGTTCACATCCTCAAGTCTTTCAGTATATATCCCAATCCTGAGAAACAACGAAATACTCAAAAACTACCACTCCCACTCTGCTTATCTTCCTGAAAAAGAAAAATCTGTGTTACAAAGTCACAGGCAGAGCTCAAAGAAAACCCAACGGTTTCCAGCCTTAACCAAACTCACAAGAAGTACCATCTCTTCAATAAACACTCCAACAAAGAAACAACTCTATCTTCGCAGTTCAGGGACAATCATTGTCTGTAGCAAAACTAACAACTACATTTCATGGCATCAAGACAGACCCACGAAGCTCTAATGCAGAACTCAGTCAAGCAGACACAAGCATTGCAACCTGCATTTCAAAATGTTCTACCCCTATTTCAGTGGTCCCATCTTCCCTGCTATCTGCTTGTCCATTCTGATCTTGGGAGCAGAAGCTTTTGCACATGTGAAAACAAAGTTAAAGGAGATGCTTCTTTGTATAAAACATACTGAGTTGCTCCTTTCATTTGCTGGCCATCTTCAGGTTGTTTTTTTTCCAGGACTAAGCTTTTTATATTCCTTATAGAAAGGCTTTCAGCCTTTCTTTAGCACTGTGTCAGAGGATGATATCAAGTAAAATCAGTCCAAGCCCTTTTTTGCAAAAATTACATTGAGAGAATTGAAACTAACAGGTTGGACACTGCTTTGCTTGACAGTAGAATAGACAGGAGACAAGCACACTCACCTCCACACTGTCAGGGTGATACAAAATCATGACAGGCAATGGTCCTATCCAAAGTTTGAACAATGGCAAGCTCCTGAACTCTTCAACATAAACTTGTAGTTGTTTAAAAAAACCTAAAATGAAAAAAGCAGATTAGAACTTTTAAAAAAGGGGGGTTTGCTGAATAAGCAAGACTTCTGTAACAAACTGTTTTTCACCACATGCCCTGTAATTATGTTTTTGTTGTAGTTTTATCTTGCTACTATGACCAAGCAGCATATTTTGCACCTATTAGGTGTACTGCAGGAGCATTTCTTTATGGCTACACTCTTGAAGGCACTCTATTCTAGGGAAAGTCCTCCTAGCTGTAGATAAGGCAGTTTGATTTAAGCAGTCTCAAAGCACTGCAGCATGGGCCTTCTGTATTGCAATACTCTTTGTAACAATTAGAGCCAAATCAAACTCTATCAAGGCTATGCTTACATTTTGGCTTATCTGACACTAGCCAAAATGCTGTATCAAGACGCTTCTTTATTTTCCAAATACAGCATCAAGCCTTTTCCCATCTGAGACATCATTGACAAGTACTACATTTGTGGTGCACACACAAGTGATGTCGTGCACAGTAATGGTAGAGCACTGCGCAGGAACCAGTATCACTTAAAATGTCTAGTTAATGATAACTGGACTCCTGAAGAAAATCTTTGGAGCCCTTACACTGTTACTGTTTATCTGCAAACAAATTACTACTTATTCCAACATGCTTAAATCATCTCACTCTCTTGCTGCCCTAACCATCAGTGACGGTTTGCAATTCTAGCAGGGGCTTTTGACAGCTGACTGCTCCAGGAATTAACTCCGCTTTTGTCCTTTTAGAAACCTTACTGAAGGGTAAGTGACTGCTTACAGGGCCACTATGGATGTGGCAATTCAGATGTCCCCATCTCTAAGGGCACAAAGACTCACAGGATCATTTATGCCACGGACCACCTGAGAGATACCACTATTGTCCAGCTGCCGGTTGGACTTTATACCAATGAGCTCAGCAATCCAGCCAATTCTCCACCCGCATTATTATCCATTTATCCAGTTTAGCTATACAGAAAGCATGGGGGATGGTATCAAAGGCCTCGCTGAATCAAAGTAAACACCACCTACTGCTCCTCCCTTGCTCACAGATCCAGCTATCTTATCACAGAGGGCAATCAGGTTCATTCTGCAATTCTAGAGGAGGTGGCCACTATCAGGATGTTCAAGGATTAAACATGCCTTTGCCCTTTCAGAAACCAGATTAAACAATAAATGACTCCCTCCAAGGACTCTGCAGAGTTGAAAATTAAAAGGTCCCCAAATCAAAGGAAAAAAAAAAAGGAAAAAAAACCTAGTTTCCTAATAGATACTCAAATACAGCATTCCCTAGTCTTAGGCAAAGTTCTAATGACACTTCATTCAAAAGGCTTAAGAGTGTCAGATTATTTTGCTATTTTTTTTTATATTTTTTTCCTGACATCACCATGATTAAAATATCACAATTTTCCAGCATTTGTCTACCAATACCAATAAATAACATCACCATCAGATGAAAAGTCATTTTTATTTCTGCTATAAAACCTTATCCTCATTTCTAAAAACTTTTTTTTTGTCACATTTTTAATTAAAAAGATTATAAACCACAAACTTCACTCATTTTTACATAAATAAACAAGAACAAAGATGGATGGCCATGGACTTAACTAAAACATGGAGGCTACGTGACTCCTGTTAGCAAAGGAGATTAGTGACGCCATAGAACATACAAGTCTCCATCAAATTGCTTTCTAGAGAGAGAAGCAATGTTCTGTTTTTTAAGAAGATTTAAAAAGAAGAAGGAAAAAAAAAAAGAAAAGAAAGATTTGTCTCTCAGTCAGACTCATATACACATCCTGACTATGATCCTGCTACTGCTTCCCTGAAGTCACTTTCAGGGAAAGCTGCTTGCCTTCGCTTCCACCAGAGAAAGATCTCTCATATCTGTACTTAGATATGGGGTTGGATCCAGAGGAAAGATGCGAGCATGTACCCTTGTGAACAGAGGGACCATGTCTCAGCATATGTCAGCACTGGACAATGTGCACGCCCATGCTGTACTCATCCTTGGCTTCACCACGCTCCCATGACCCAGTCGCTCTCTCTTCTGGCAATGTACCTGGCAGCACAGCCAGGAACGCATGTGCACAGAGCAGACTGGCATACACAGGCATCATAAACACATCCAGAAGAGTCTGCTGGTCCATGGACAGCACAGCCAGAGCTGCTTTCACACCACCGACTCCTCAAGAAATATGCTCCTGTGCAAAACCGAGTACCAAACGGAAAGGGAATGTGTAGCACATTAGTGCTCTCTCAAGCACCTGGCAAAAAGAAGGTACCATTGATCAATGTGAGAACAGAAAGGATTGCTTTTGAGGAATGTACTGCAAATAGCAAGTTCTTTTGCATCTAACACATAAATCTAAGGCACAGCTAATTCTGAAAATGTCTCAGCAACTCAGCATGCTAAAGTCCCTTGCACATGCTCACTTGGGGGAAGGTAATTGTTTAAAGAAGTATTTTTCCGTCGTAAGCTGGAAGCTTTGTTTGGATCGCAGCTAACAGCCATGGGGACCAGTGCTCTGCGCTGTGAAACAGCACTTCCTGCGAGAGCACCCAGCACGCCTCCCTGTCACAAAAACACATTCCACAGCATTCGTGCTCCACCTCACTGGAGGAGGAGTGGAGCACTGTTTCCCACAGCTGGAAACAGGTCCAAGTCCAACATCAGCATCTGGAAGCCACTGTCAGATTGAACCTCCAGCTAACCTTTGACTGATAATAACCCCATATTTATACAGTTCCTCTCCTTTCCCCTCCACTGCCCACTTCTCACACAGTTCCCCTCTGCAGGTTGCCCACAGCCCCAGAGAGACCTAAAGGCACACCCTACAACCCCCCCCAGCCAGCCACAGCTCGACCACCCAAGCACCTCACCAGAGCTGGGTCCTCCAGCAAAGCCCCACACAGTGCAGGGACCTCACAGCTGGGCTACGGCATAAGCTGCCCTTACTTTCTCCATCCCGTTCCAAGAGTGGAGCATTTCCGAGCACAGGATAGCAGGGGCTGATGCCTGGGATCAGCTTCATCATCCACCATCGCCTCCAGTAATCCTTCAGGGAGGGCAGGGAGCAGACGGCCACGACCATCAACAGCAGAGCGATGACCCCAGCCCCCAAGTGCAGCAGCTGGGGTCCCCCTGCAGCTCCCTGCACGACCTCCATCACCACGTCCCAGCCTCCTGCTCTGAGCCTTGATCCCTACTGGGGAACCAGCTCTGCCTGTACCCGCGGCTGCCGCGCCGCAGCGAGCAGAGCGTGCCAGGACCCGGGCCACGAGAGCAGGAGGCGGAGTTGTCACATGGTCCTGAGGCGCAGCTTCCTGCCAGGAAAACAAACAAAGATATAAAAAACACATGCGGAGAGGCTGCCTGCAAGCACTTCGTGACGGCAGAGCCGCCACGGGGAACAGTGCCATTTCCTTGCCCTCACTTGGCTGTTCTGACTCAAGCAAAGAGTGAGGAAGTTCTTCGCAGGCCCGTGCAATACCTCCAAAGGAAAAGACACAAACCGCTGTCAAGAGAAAAACCACTTTTTTTCTGGATTTGGGGAGGATGGGTTTTCTCAACACCGCCTTTCTCCATCTGTTTTCACGTGCTCAGGGAACACCATTTTGCCGTACAGAACTGCTCCAGTGCTCTCCAACACGATGCCTGAAGGGTTTCAAGTGCTTCAGATAGGGAGCACCTTTCTTAAGTTGAGTTAATGGCTCAAAGGGGTTAAACAAACCAGAGCCCATACAGACCCACGATCAGGAAGAGCACCGCAAAGCACGCTGATACCTCTCTGTTCAAATAGCCTTTGCTGGTCTCACTGTTGAACACTCAGTCACAGGCTAAAGGGTGCCAGTAACACGACTGGCAGCACCAGCACCAGTCACAACTCGCAAAGTGCTTGGGTAGAAGTGGTGCCATACCCACCATAAACCCTGCTGCCCTTCCTGCCTCAGAAGGAGCCAGGGCCTCTTCTCACTGCTGCAGGGCTGCTGAGCGCCTGTTCCTCGAAGCCTCCAATGCTCAGAAACCTCGTGGTCAAACAGAAGTTCAGTGAAATGCAGCATGGCTTACACACAATTTGCAAAACTTCACCCCTTGAATATACCACAAAAGCTTCTTATAGCATGGTCATGTTTCTCCTGTCTGTTTTGTACCAAAATTGATTGCACTGACTGTACCGGCATTTTTAGTAAACCAACAAACAGCATAAACAAAGCAGCTGAGATAAGAAGCACAAATAGAGAAAGCTCAGAAGATCAGAAGCTAAGGAAGGGCTGATGAACCTCGGCAGCAGAGGTGAGTAAATTTTGGCACTTTGTTTCTGCAGTCTCCCAGCAAACACTTTATCATAAATGCCGACTGCTGCATTTTTCTGCACAGTAAACAGCTGGAAATGAACTTTGCCACTCTTGCTGTTATTTGCAATGGTTTGTGACAGACAGTAGCAGATACATACCCCGTCTTGCAAACACATAAGGCAAGCTACACAGCCATCAGGGCCCTCTTTTGTTCAGGTGACATCCCAGGAAGGAAGCAAGTGTGCAGGATTAAGAGGCTCACTTTTTGTCTTTGTAACATGGAGATCAGCTGGGTAATTATACTCTCTTCTTTATAAAAAACCTTGCAGTTTGTTGCCTTCATGGAGGCGATAATTAGATGAAGTTTAACTGTGATTCTGAGTCAAAATCTGTGTTTATAACTGCTGATAACTCCTTCTGCAGGAAAAAACTGAAAAACGGTGAAACAGCAGGGACAGGGTGAAAAGCCGCAGGGAAAGCAGCAGGGTACACAGCAGAACAAACATTGCAAAATCCTGCCAGCAGCTGGCAATGGTGATGCTGCTACTAACAAAAGGCAACAGCTACACTGGAAGGAGATGTAAAAGATACACCCAAGAAAGAAGAAATGAGAGGTCTGGCATCTCTGAGGCCTAATTATGTCACCAAGATTTGCAATCATTATGAACCTTTAGTATAAGTTTCAAAGGAGGATGTTCTGTAGGAGAGGCACACATCTACCAATAGAGTTTTCTACCAGGTTGCATTTAGCATACCTTTTTCACCTGGAGAGCTATTGGCTCAGTGTTGGGTTTCAGCGGGTACTCTACTGGTTAGTGAATCTTTGCTTTCATAATGCAGTGCAAATCTGCTTTTACTCAGCCTCACACCTAAGTGGAAGCCTATCTGCCCATGCTGACAGAAGGCACGCATGCTGTCAGGCAGCTATGTCAGCCCACAAACACGATGGTAACACAGGCTTCTGCTGGTCCCTAGAACGCAGGTCTGGATTCTTCGATAAGGAAATTGATAAAATCATCATTACCAGCAAGAAAAACAAAAACCCAAAGCAAAGCAAGGCTAAAATGGATCTGATTCAACAGAAGGACAAAATAGAAGTACACAACACATTCTGAAAAACTGTGATGTGCTCTTTACATTAGTCCTTTGCTCCAGCCAAGACATACCTGACATTTTTGCCATCCCTTGCAAAGCACACAGCATCCACATTAAGCAAGACTAACCGATTCCTAACTTAGTAATCACTACAATTCATTTGCAATTAGGAAAGGCTTTTCTTAGGAAAAGCTTCCCTCTTTCTCAACATACACTATTAAAAAAAAAGTCAATTTGTAGTCCACAACAACCATCACCTGCACAAAGAAAAGATACCACAGCACGTCTCTATTTGAAAAGACATCGTCAGTGCTGAACAGCTCAGAGATCTTCCCCATCCCAAAAACCCAGGCTTCAAAGCCCAAAGCTTGACCAAGACTTCAGCTTCAAATCATTCTGTGGATTACCTTTCCTTACACAGGTAAAGGAGATTAACAGCATTTGACAGACAGAGCCCACAGCTATGTTTTTCAGAGACATGTGAATGCTCTGAATGCTGTGATGCTCACTTCAATCGAGCATACCTTGCTATGGTTTCTGCAACCTAGTGTTCACTGGACAGCAACAACTGCCCTGTTCTCTAGCCATCATTTGGGACTCCTTCACAACGTGAAGTTTTGTGTGAATGAATTATCCCCAACAGAATACAAAAGTTTGCCTCCTCTCTAAGAAACCAAAATCTTCCATGCCAGGAAGATGCACGCCATGATAATAACATACCTTGCAACAAAGTGGGTTGCAGCTTGGGCCACCACCCATCCCCCAGAACACAGCCTACTGTTGTAAAGCAATTCTGATAAGGTACCAGTGATGCTGTCATAACTACCAAAAGCATCACACCTATGTTTATTCATCTATGTGTCAAGGAGAAAGCATTCTCCCGAGTTGGATTGCCACAACTTGCCCCAAGGTCACAGGTGGAGATTCTGCCCACTGTTCTGTGGTTTGGCTAGATCCTACAGGGCCTCCTCCTTGCTAACTCTAGCAAGTTTAAAGAAAGCATTTAGCAGCATGCTACACATTACATGAAGCAAGCCATGGAGCACGAATAAAAAGGTCAGTTTAAGATCTGGAAGAACTTGTGATGGCGGGTCACAGAAACACACAAGACTGCAACTCTGCCCACCCGCATTCTTGCAACATGGAAGATTTGGTGTCTGACATTTGCTCTAGGAAATTCACTCTCCACATTTGATGTGCATGCATACACACAGCGACAGATGAACAGCCTGTTAGAAGCTGTGGTGGGTTAGTCTTGGCCAGCAGCCAGACACCCCCCCATTCGCTCATTCACTCCCCTTTCTCAACAAGACAGGGAGAGAACAGGATGAAAAAGCTCACAGGTCAAGATAAAGACGGGGAGATTGCTTACTAGTTACCATCATAGGCAAAACAGACTCAACTCGGTGAAATTTAATTTAATTTATTGCCAATTAAAAATAGAGAGTTGGGAAGTGAAAAACAAAGACAAAAAAGTTCCTCTCTGCTGCTCCCTCCTCCTCTTCCTCACATTTTTCTCCTGCTCCAGCATGCGTCTCCTCCATGGGCTGCAGCTCTTGAGGATAAACCTGCTCCAGTGTGGTTTCTCTATGGGCTGCTGGGGAACCTCCGCTCTGGTGCCTGGAGCACCAACTCCTCCTCCTTCACTGACCTTGGTGTTTGCACTGTTGTTTCGCGCTCTTTTTTCCCCCCTCCCCCTCTGTCTGTCCAGCATTTTTTGTACCCTTTCTATATACCCTTTCTAATACATATTTCTAATACCCTTTTTTAATACATCCTCTATACCCTTCTAATGCATTTTCACACAGGGACCACCAGTTTGGCTGCTGGGCTCAGCTATGTCCTGCGGTGGGTCCATTATGGAGCCGGCAGGAACCAGCTGTGTTCTCTTCTCTGGCCTTTTCTCACAGAGGCCACCCCAGCAGCACCCCCGCTGCCAACACCTTGACACCTACACCCAGCTGAAAAGCCTACTGTGAAACCACTGCAAGACTAAAGGGGAAAATGGGGGAGACATTTCCTCCACATCACCCCCTACTGAGACCAGAGACGTCAGCTACAAAGTGATGGATACACGCAAACTATCAACAACATTAAGTATCTGGAAAGCATGCAGGTGCCTTCCCTAGCAATTTTCAGGGAAGAATCACTCAGACCTGAACTCCTCCAGGCCCAGGAAGATCTCAAGGTCTCTGTGCAGGGCGTAAGTTATGACAAGAAAATTCATGCCTTTTGGTACTTGATATCCTCCCGAGGAGAAAAGGGAAAGTGAGGAGAAGGGTCAAAACAACAGCAAATAGGTGACTTTCTACAAACTGCTTCATAGTAAAAAAAGAAAAATCCTGCCCTTTACTTGGGAAACCTTCTCCGTACTCTCTCCTGCAGACCTTCCAGCACCCATCCAACCACCTCTAGCTATTTAAAGCTCCAGAATGGTCACAAGATACATTCCTACCTCCACTTCTTCAACCTTGATAAAGGAGGAATGGAAAACATACCAAACACCTCGTCCAGTTCTCTGAGAACCTTCTTCTGGGCTTCAGGATTATGTCCAAGTAAGTACAGGGCCCAGTTCATAGCAGCTGCTGTTGTATCGTGGCCCTAGAGGTCCAGATTTACAAAGACATCCCCGTGCACAAGTAGGCTTTGTAAATACTTGGGTGTGCAGGTAGTATGGAAAGTGAGACTTAGTCCCACAACCATGAGAAAAACACAAAAATCAGGAGTGAAGAACTCTATCCAACACATTGATTATCAGAATGTAAGCCAACCCGTGATTCTGTCAGGTGCCCGAAAACTGACCAAAAGGGAAAAGTGTTAAAATACTTCTGGTAGCCAGCAAACATATCCCTCTTCCCTCTCCTCTGCCACCTGAGAGCGTTCCATTGCTGCTCTAGTAATTAGCAGATCTTTCCTTTCCTTTTAAGCTGCAGAAGCAGATGCTTGTTGCTCTGCTCTTTTCTCCATTCAGAAATCCAGTGACCAAGCTCCATCACTTCGCAGAGGTCAGCAATCTTCTCTCTTTCACAAAGTGCCAGACGATGTCACTGTGTGTTCCACTTCTGCCGTTACAGAACCAAACCGGCGTATATTCTTCTTTTCATTTAGTCCACAACGTAAGATCTGGGTTGCCATGAAGTGCCACAAGAGGGTAAGGGACACATTTTGCCATTGTTTCTCTGCATTCTTGTCAATGTCTATATAGTGCAGGAGGGAACACTCACGAAAGAAAAAGTATATTTTGGACACACCGCTGAAGAAGACTTAAACATGAATTTTGAATGTGATGTTATCTTTGACCTGAGATTTCTGAAGAAACTGCATCAAATCGACCTGCAACTGTATGAAATTGACCTGCAACTCCAAAGCAAAAGCATTCTGCTTTGTCAGATAACTATACCATAATATAACCAGTGAGTAAACTTAGTGTAGCCAAAGGAGAAAAATACTAAGCCAGGAAAGTAATTTAAAAACGCTTTCATTTACTCAAAAGAATGCAGTGCTTGATGACCATTTACAAAAACCAGAAATCTGATTAGCAGTACAGATATAAAATATACATTACAAATGCTTTGCCTTGGATTACCAATCCTTGAACATTCATAAAAAGAAGTGAGGAGAACTGGTATTAGTTCCCAAGTAGAAGAAACTGATTCTATTCTTAACTGCACAATTTGGGCAAATAATTTTTTCTCTTCCTTCCTTCCCACTTCAACAGCTCTTCAACCACATCTACTTAAACTGCTGGCTCTCTGATGGAAGGAGGAATCCCTGACTGCAAATGCACACACTACTAACAGCCAGGGACCTGATCAGGGCTGTGATCTCTAGGCAGAACACAATCCCAATCTTCTCTTCGATCTTCCCATTTGGATCTACACAAAGAGGTATGAAATAATGCTTTCATCAGTTAAGTACGTCTTTTCATGTTAAAACTTTGAAGGCTCAAATATTTCAAAATATGATTAATTTGTACAATAACAGGCAATATTTTATAAGAAATCTCAAGAAGTGGGAACACTTTTACCAACTTATCAGCATGCAGGTTCAATTGCTCAGCATCTGTAAACATGTTTGGCTCAGCAGGGAAAACATTGCTTCCTGTAAACAAAGTTTATCCCAGCAGTTCCCATAGTTACTGACCATTAGAACAGCATAAAGAGAAGCAATGAATGAATTCATCTCAAAAGAATTAAAGGAAGAAGAAAAAATAGGGACAGGTAATATTTACAAGAGAGCAACTGCAATAACGAGACAGACTGAAAAATGGAGAAGTGTTAAAACAGCAGTTAAAGAGGAGATAACACAAACTCCTGTTTAAAAGTATAAGTTTGATATATGACTGATGTTTGGATAGAGTAGAACATTTTTAACACTGAGGAAACACGAAAAAGTGGGAACGGGACTTCATGGCCTAAACATAACTTATTTGCTTCTATAGGTAAAATAACAATTCCCTAAGGAAGACAGAAAAAGGAGGAATGCCTGAGAAGAAAGTGCAGCAGCAGCAGCATCTTGACTCTGCAAACAGAACAGACACCTCAACCATTTACTTCATTTTGCTCTAATTTTTAATCTAATCTCTGGTCAGACAACTTTAAAAGAAGGCAATGCAGGCATCCTGAGGATTGCAAGGCTCAGCAGAAACCAGCATACTGCACATGTTCTTTGTTACACAAAATAGTAGCTGGCAAATTTAGTGCTTCAGTCGTCCATTCAGTGCAGGGGGTTTCTGTTTCTTCCTCAGCTGGGTTAAGAAGCAATCTGAAATCTCTTCCTTGAGGTTGGAGGATTTCTCTGAAAGGATCTATAGTAATGCTGTGAGCCTAGAAAAGATAAAACATTGTTTTTTAATTGTGGCAGAATCTGAAAGACACTCCAAGATTATGTATGAGCTACTTCCATCAGCCTGCTCAGACCAACGTTTGCTAACCTGCCCTTATTCTTTCATAACCTTTTATATAAATATGCCAACCATATAATTATTTGAACTCAAGAAAATTCCAAACAAAGATTACATACAAGCACTCAGATACCTCAGGAACTAGCTAGTCAGCTTTACTGTAACAATGGAACTAAATAAGCCACATAGGGCTGCTCTCTTTTTTGGTGTTATAAATGGAAGACATAATTGCAAATCAATGTTGATTTTTTATTTATTTAAGAGAGCTTTATACTTATGTTAAAAATGCATTTTCAATTTTATTTTTCCCCACATAAAAAGTTTATTAATTTGGTGAATTTATATGGGGGCTAAAATAAAATTTATGTCATGAAACAGTTCACAAACATATATTTATTTTGCTACTCTAGCAGCTGCAAAACATCTAGCCTGTACACCACATACTCTTGCCATAATTGTAAATATGCTAAAATCTTTAAAAAAAAAAAAATTAAGATGACAGGGAATCCTTTTCCTTCCATGTCACAACAGCGAAAAGAAGCTTTGCAGGGTTCCTAACAGAATTAGGGCTATCTCAGACCAAGCGAGAAGAAACTTCAAAACCAAATTCAGAAGATCCGCCAAGCACACCTGTTGTTCTTTCATGCCAAGATGGCTCTCCCCGAGAATGAACTGTCTCCTCTTTAATTTGTTCAAAGGCTTGTCGTTTCTCAGGGCCCCATTTGAAATTGTTCTTCTTTCGGGTCACTTGGTAGAGAGGGCTTACCATCAGACTGTAATTTGGAATATGCATTCTCCAAAAACCCACAATGCCTAAGAAAGCTTGTGTTTCCTTTTTGCTAGTTGGTGGAGACATGGCTGTTATTGCGTTGATCACATCCATTGGGCTCTGATGATGTCCATCTTGCCATTTTATTCCTAAAAACTGGATCTCCTGCGCAGGTCCCTTGACCTTACTTTGTTTTATGGCAAATCCGGCCTTCAGAAGGATTTGGACTATTTTCTTCCCTTTCTCAAAAACTTCTCCTGCTGTGTTGCCCGATACGATGATGTCATCAATGTATTGCAGGTGTTCCGGAGCCTCACCCTGTTCCAGTGCAGTCTGGATCAGTCCATGGCAAATGGTGGGGCTGTGTTTCCACCCCTGGGGCAGTCAGTTCCAGATGTACTGGACACCCCTCCAAGTGAAAGCAAACTGTGGCCTGCACTCTGCTGCCAAAGGGATTGATAAGAACGCATTACCGATATCAATTGTGGCATACCGCTTGGCTGCCTTTGACTCCAGTTCATATTGAGTCCTTTCCTTCGCACCTGACAGGAGTCGCCTCCAGAGGCTGAGGGCTTGTGCCCCTTTTCCAATTGCTTTGTCAATG
>NW_008825428.1:864659-880015 GCF_000699105.1 Pygoscelis adeliae
GGCCAGTTTGGGTCAGCTGTCCTGGCTGTGCCCCCTCCCAGCTTCTTGTGCACCTCCAGCCTTCTCAGTCAGTAGAGCATGGGAAGCTGAAAAGTCCTTGACTAGTGTAAGCACTGCTTAGCAACAACTAAAACATCGGTGTGTTATCAACATTATTCTCATCCTAAATCCAAAACACAGCACTGTACCAGCTCCTAGGAAGGAAATTAACTCTATCCCAGCCGAAACCAGGACATAGGTTTTGCTGGCATTTTGCCTTCCAAGTGATTCTTACTTTGCCTACCTATTAAAAATCCTTGACCTGTCCCTCTGTGGTTAGCAAAATCCATGGGAGTCAGTGATCTCTTCTGAGGTGTGTCTGTCTGTAAAAAGGAAAGACATACTATTAGCTAGTATGGTACGCTTATCTGCTGAAATGGTTTGATTACAGTTTTTACGATCTAGTCCAGCAGAGTAAGTCCTACCAAACTGCAAAGCTCCAAGCAGTACTAAAACTGCACACTTCCAGTGCATAGACAACCTTAAAGGAACTGTTTGATGCATTAGACTTGGGAAAAAAAAAAAAATCTCGTTCTCATACACTAGTTCTGCTTTTCAAGCTCCCACACCCTCCCAAAGCCTTTTAACGTCCTCTTCGCTACAGGTAGCAGGAATCCCTGTACACCAGAAATCAGGAGACACCCAGTAAATGAGACCTTCTGTAGACCAACAGTGGGCATGAACGGAAGCTTCTTCAGTTTTCCATGTCTCTATACTTACATTGTAACATACCCTGAATGTATGAGTTGTGTTGGGCCTTGAAAATTGATCAATAATAACAGTTCTTTCTCTGAGTGGCCGTTGCTCTGTACTGCCAGGCACTGCACTTGACACTCTGCTATAAGCATATCGTCCTTGATGCTGAGAGAATTAAAAAGAGCATTGAGAGAATGCAGCAATGGAATTGGTTAAAATAATAATTTTTCTGTTGCCATACAAAAAAACACAAGAGAAGAAGAAAAGAAAAATATGTTTTCACTAACCAAAAGCACCAATTTAACGTAACTTAAGGGTACTCGTGTCTTTCAAAGAGATTTGAGACTGTTCCCTAATATGAGTCTATAAACCCCAAAGGCTTATATTAATTAAAATAATAATAATAGACTTTACATGTGTCTCAATTCAAAATATTATTCAGAAGCAAAATAATATCAAAATGTCAATTTACTTTCATTGTGATTTATTACTTCCGTATCCTTCAAAAATAGGCCAGTATCAATAAGATTTATCTTTTTTTTCAGTCAGTATCCTTTCCTACTTCAGTCAGCATAATTTTCTACCTCCTATAACCCTAACATTAGTGAATAAAACACTGAAAAGAGCTATTTAAATCCAGATGCATATAAGTGCAAGGTTACCATCTGGTTGGTTGGTTGTTTTTCTCTTTTTTTTTTTTAAAAAGAAAAAACAGATTTTTCTGTTTTCAGAAGAAAGTCTTACCATTATGATCTGTTTGTGACCTGAGGTTTTAAACTGGCTTCTCTTGCATGCTAATGGTACCCCAATGTAGCACACAATAGCGTGTTAAGACCATGTATTAAATACGAACCAACACGAACTGTAAAATTGCTCATTTCAACCAGTGACACAGACCAACTTACTTCCAAATAGCTTGAAGTTCTTCACCAGTACAAAAATGAACACAACTTACAGAGCTCTGTTGCAATCGAGGTACTGCAAGATACCGTTCAACAGCCTCTGAGTTTATTGGTGGTAACTTGTTCCGGGTTGTAGGTGCACGAGCAGAAGATAAACGATCCGAGCTGGCACCCCTACAGAATTTTAAGGGTTCCTCTTTTAGGAAAAATCATATTAGAGACTTCTTCACTGAAGTAATATGAAATTATTGAGCAGTACATTTCTCTATAGAGCTCAGCTACAGAAAGTAACAGCACCTAATATAGCAACAAAAAAATAAACGCCTCTCTCCAAAAAAACACGGTTCTGCTTGCTTTCTTTTTCTCTCTGAATTCTAGAATCAATAATGAATCTCAGGTTAGTTCTCAAGTATTTTGCAAAATCCTTCACTGGTGAAATTTCAGTAAAGTTCTGAGGAAAGCAAAGAATAAAATGAAAAAACTCACAATTTAGTCCCCCTAAGGATTTCATCATTGTACATATTAGGAGCTTTTGAGGAGAGTTGGTCAGAAGTGAGAGAAGGTAACCTACGATGGCTTGGTAGCTTCCTAGAAGATGCCAGCAGTACCCGAGATGATGAGAGAACACTGTTATCAGCAATTCTCCCCAACCTAGCGTGCACTGAATTTGGAGCACTGGAGCCAATGCTATGCTGTTTGTCTTCTTGCTCGTTCCTAGGGAAAAAGGAAGGAGAACAAGATAGGGAATAAGGATGAAGAAAAAAAAAAGTAAAAGGATTTCTTAACAGAGTATCATTGTAACCTCTACAAATCATTGTCACATCAGTGATACACACAAAGGAGATGACTGCCTTCTTACTGCCTTTTTATAATTGTGAAACATCTTTTACATAATATGCATTATGCCGCACTTTGAAAACGTCAATACAAACACATACTGTATTTTTTCTACTGTGGCAGCATGCCTCTGTTGGAGTGGTTTTGCTTGAATTGTCATCACACCATTCAAATCACTACAGAAGTTGCTGGAGAAACGGTGAACCTAGTAAAAGCAACAAATATGCATTAACCTTTACTTTTTCTGAAGTAAGGCCTCAGAAAGCTCGTTGTTAGGAGAGATTTTACTTGTTTCTTAGAAAAGTTTCTGTTAAGATGGTTCAGTAGAATTCTCAGTAGTAGCTGAGGCAAATATGTTGTTTTGCTTATTTTAAACAGTCTTACAAACAGAACTTGGGTAATTTAGTTACTGAATTGCAACTCAATTTGCAATACAAATTTCAGTTGAAGCCGGAGTTCGATTCTCCACAGTTTCCATTTTCCCTCAGCACAGTCCAGCCCAGGGCACAGATCCTGAGCATTACTTATCTAAGCATTTTACTTCTTCTGGCTGCTGGGACCACAACAGAACCAAGTGTGCCAGCAGGAAGCACCAAGACTGCTGTGCTCTCTCTTCTGTGTTTCTTATCTCTCTACCTTGCAAGCATGGAAAAAGAGCAGACAAAATAGAATGAAGTTGCTTGAACTGAATAGAGAGAGACAGGGTGGGGGGAACAGAAGCAGTGGCCGGAAAAGAAAAAATGTGCAAAACAGGACCCAGGGGACAGAGGGAGGAGGCAGCAAGTGGGACAAAAAAGGGCATTTTATCAATGGAAACACAAGCTTCCACAAAGACAGGTAAGGCCTAGTGCCAGCGTGCTGGTGGACATACAGCAGAGTCCCCTTTTACAAGAGGCAAAAGAAATGAAAAGGAATGAGAGTCTGAAACTCACAGGGTTGCAAGTAAAGCACTTTAAGTTGCAACTTCACATTCCTGAAGTCCTGGGAAGAGCCTCATTTGTTTTCTTAATTCTACCAAGAGGAAATGACTGGACCACAATAAAAGCAGAATTATTTTCTAAGGACGGAATACAGTCTAACAACTGTTGGCTTTTGTAAGCCAACTTCAGCAATATCTTAGCAGTAAACGGCGCCTTTAAGAACCACCAAAGAAGAACAAGTGATAGTAAACAAGAAATGCACATTAAATGAACCTTCATTTTAAATGAGATTACTTATTTTAAGTATATCTAATTGTGTTTGTTTTTTTTAAAGAAAAAAAGAAAAAAGAAAAAAAAAGAAAAAAGAAAAAAAAAGAAAAAAAGAAAAAAAAGGCCTTTTCTAGCTTCAACCAGGACTCTGTCCAAAGTTAGCAGAAAAAAGAACACCATTTGACAGAAAGTTATTTTTACCTGCGAGGAAACAAAATGAGACCCAAAAGATACACTTCGTGCTTCAGAGCCTCTGGAAAGCAGAACGCCCCCAGCATCTGCTGGAATACGAACAACTGGCAAATGTGGCAGTTTTGCTGTAACAGCTTTCAGTTTTTCCACTTGTTTGTCACCTTCTGCAACAGCAGCAAAAAAAAGTACAGGAAATAACTTGCTTTTTGTACATTTACAAGCCATCATTTGTTGAGATTCAAACAATATTACACTGCACAGTAAAGACTTTCGTATAGTTTTAAGTTTACATGCTATTTAAAATCTACCATAAATTATGTTTTTCTGAAAGCATTTCCCATTTGTTTACGCTTTCTCTGACATTGACAAATAAGTTGGTCTATACAAGTAGACCAACTTGGAGGGGGTTTTTGTTTAAGAAAATACTGCTAAGACTCTTGGAATGTTATTCAAAATTTCCCAAAGATTTTTTTTTAAAGCAGAAGAAAATAGATTAAAAGAAAAATAAAAAGTCTATTATCTTATCCTTGTCTGACAGCAGCTACACGCTGCTTCATTCTGGGTATACACCACCATCTTATTTCTATTATAAACCCAAATTCTTTTACATTCCTACTCAAAATACTTCGGTTAGCTACCTATTTGTCATATGATGATGCCCTTCACAAAGATAAAAGAGCACGCCTATCACAAAACTGCTAAGCTATCTTCCCTAAACTATAATATTGAGCTAAACAATCCACCTGTGCTGTAAAAAGCCCTTTTATATTTCAGTAACACCTGAAATGTTAAGTTCTGATGCTGCAAGTATTCTGAGAAATTCTGCCGTTTCTTACTTTGCTGTAGACTTATATTTGAGGTTGAGTGTACCTTACATTTGAGGTGATTTCCAAAACCCACCCCCAGGTATTATTCTGTTACTGTCCTTTTAAAAAACACTAAAAGAAGAACAGAAATTTCCCTCAGCCTCCAAAGACAACATATGCACACTAAATAGAATTTCACTTCTAGTTAATTTTCCTAGCTTTTGCTTTTCCTCACTACAGTCTGTTAGAATACAAAAACATAAAATAAAATAAAATTGCATGCATCGCCATTTCTTCATCCTATATTAAACTCATGGACTCCTGCACTGTCAGCAAGGCTGTCTATCTCCTTTAACAATCTGACTACCTAAGGGTTCTTTGTATTAACAAAGCTCAAACAATGAGGACTAGGAGACTTTGATTCCTAGGTTCCAGATTCAGATCACATCATCAGTGATCCAGAGATTCCTTTTTTCCTTCGGGTTTTTTTGGGGTTTCTTTTGTTGGTTTCTTTTTTTTTTTTTAATTACACCTCTCATCCAACCGCCCCCTGAAAAATAGTAGGAATGTTTATATTTTAGATCTGGGGGGGTTGTACGCACGCATGCGCGTGGCGAGGCATTACATAACTTATAATGCTGTACTACCACCATGGCTATCTTAAAATAACCAGACTTCCCAAGCTTTAAGGGGGGGGGCAAAAAAAAAAAAAAAATCACTTTCCTGAGTTAGATTCAATAAATACCATATCTAAAAATACCACATACCTGTTATACTAGTTTCCCAATTTTTTTTAATCAGTTCCTCCAATATTCCAATTACATTGTTCCAGATACGATCAAATACTTCAGAAACCACGGCATCTTTGATACAGGCATTGGGAGAAACAGGGGGAATGCCACGCTTACTCCTCTTCTCAGCAAGACGCATTTTCTTTTGTTCCCAACTCTCATCATCACTAATAAAGGAAGAAAATTTAAATGAATTCCCATGGGTTTTGACTTTCTTTTCCCCTTCTAATATACCAATAGAAACATACATATGGAAGCAAGTCAGATGTAGATCACAAAAAAAATTCAGATTCAAACGCACAGAGTACCTATGGGAACAGAACCTATCAAACACATACAATGATTTCTTTTTCTTTTGCTTGCAGGTAAAAAATTAAAAAATCCAGTCAGGGCATTACAACAGAAAGATCTGCAGCTCTGCAAGGAACAGCTTTATATGTGGCACTTAAGTCATTTGAGACTAAATTCTATGCTTTTTACCATAACATAAGGGAGCTATTGTCTGTTGCATTTGGCAGGAGGACTATCACATAGAACATTTCTTTTATATCACGTCCTGTGTACCTGCACACATCTGCAACACTTCACCACTAATCAAAGACAAACAACTTAAAAGATTTCTGCAGCCTGACAAGAATAACAGAGCCCATAGCCTTATGCTCACCTCCTTCCCTTCCACTACTGTGTGGACAGTTACTTTTTTATTTAGTTTTTTTTCCCCTCCCTCCCTTCCTACCTAGGGAAGCACAGTGTAGCAACATTTCCTAACTTGGTCTTCTAATACACTTCTTAGGAAGAAAGTTTTAACCTTTTTTTTTTAATGCCATAGTATTTCCTTCTAAGGAAATGCAATTTCTTTGAGATTTCAAGGATGATCCCAAATTCATTCTGATTTCTACTATCTCCCTTTCTCTTCTCAGTCACTTCTTTTACTTCTTCCTCAAACGGGATGGCAAACTTCTTAACTATAACTAAGACTTGGCTGAATGGTCCAACTCTCAAAATGACCAAGCTATTTTCGTATCAGGCTTTGTAACTCCTAATATTTTAGTTATGGAGAATAAGGTATTTCAGAATCGAATCCTGGGAAGGAAACAAGAAACAACATATCAAGGAGGCACAAAGGACAGCACGTTCAGTCAAGTCCTTCTCCCAAATTAAGTTTGCTTACTTAGCAAAACAAAGTGATACTTCACTCCTAAAAGGATTCTTAATCCTAAATCCTTTCCAAAACGGTAGGCACTCAGGCCCTCTCTTTCAAAAACAGGACTGAAAGGGTCTACCTGGGTCTCAGTCTGATTTCTCAGTTTTTCAGAACAACCATGTCTTTCTCCTGTAAACGCATCAAGCTTTAGCACAAAAAGTTATGCTTTGCGCCCTACTAGTCCTACAAGACTTTCCCCCTCATAGAGGCCTTTTAGAAAACAGCATGTTATGGTCTTTATTCTACCCAGTAGCCTAGTTGCTGGAACGCTCAACTGGGCCACAGGAAACCTAAGCTGCATTGTCAAGAAGACAGTTGCATTACTCCTGTCACTCACATGAGTGCTCTAAATGCAGGTTGTATCCTGCACCTCTCCTCTCAAAGCTGTTATACACTGCACAAAAAGAATTTAAGATTCATTAGGGCAGACAATGAGAGCACGTACAGTGTAATGACCCTAAACAACATGGTGGTCAAGGCACTCACCTGGGAGGTAGGGATTCCTTCATTCCACTCCCTGTCTTAAAATTAAATATTCATTCTATCGAATCTTCACACACAAAACACCTCAAAGCAACTAGTGGTTAAGATACATTCCTCTGACACGGGAGATGTGAGTTTTGAACCACTAGAAAGACAATATACCTAATCTTCCACATGCCCAGTGAGTGCTCTGACCACTGTGCTACTGAATACAGAGACAGAAGGAACTGTATTTTACAGAAGAGAAACACAGTTTATGAGCCCTGACTGGGCTCACTGATAATTTTTCATTATTTTCTTCAAAAATACATATATCTTATTTACAGCTCCTTGTTGTCAAAGGCAAGATATTCTTCTATTTTTCCATCCACATCATAGATTTCTTCTTCCAGGAATGAATACATGGATGAGGCAGAGGCAGAAATCCTAGTGGACCTTGAATCTAGTGATTTATGTACTGGAGATGCTGTTGGGATCAGTTTAGAGCCAGAAATGAAGAGCCTGAAAAAATATCAACAAAATGAGAATTAAATATTCAAAGAAAGAAGAAAGGGCATATTTAATTATACTGAAATGTTTCAGTAACACAAAAGTAATATTTGTACATATTTCTGAAAAGGGAAGACCAAAACGAAAACTTAAAAAAATTAACCTACTCTTTTATATTACTAGTACATTCACGGAGGCCAGGTAAACACTTAGTATCCACAGAGGTATCACTTCTGCTCTGAAAATGCTGAAAGCCTTCATCCTTTGGCAATAGGAGCTGCTTTCCTAGAACCCTGAATAAAATGGAGAGAATGAGTGACATCTTAGATGGAAATCCACTCCATATGCAAATACCAAGAATACAAATACCTGCAAACAGTAGGCAATGTGAAAGCACACCTTACATTTGCTTTGGAAAAGCAATTTATGGAGATGCAAGGGCCTTGTGTAATACATTAACATTGCCTAGTATTTAAGTCATTAAAGTTAAGGTGATTTACACAAGATGACATTCTAGCTTATAATTTTTAAGAGCACATAGTCAAACTTGTTAGATTGTTCTAAAGGCTGATAAAGTAAACACACTTCCTTTCTTATCAAAAATCCGTAAGAAATGTTTAAAAACGGGTGCAGAAGACAAATAACATCTGCTATGATTTCACTTATCCAACTCCAGTATCCATCAATGTGAGCAGAAGTCCTAATCCAAACTGTTTACATGGATAATTAAGACTAGAATTCACTTTCAGAAAATGCACAAAACTGCTTACTGAACTGTGTTTCACCGGAATTCACAAGGCATCTCAAAAGAATTTGCCAGTCGCAACCGTAGTGCAAGAAGCAATGTTCAGACTCACCTGAACACATTTTCTTGAGACTACCTTTCACAAAACAGCATTTTATGCCACGTGAAGCTCTAAGCAATAGCCTTTTTTACTTTTTATTTTGTAAGCCAGGAACAAAAAGCTTTCTCTTTAAATAGATCTCATGTTTCTCTTGTTAATGACAGTTCTCAAGTATATGTATTCCCACATGCTGAGCTAAGCATTCATATATTGACACAGCTGTCTTACAAATTGAAAAAAAGGACAGCCAGCGAGCTCTTTGAAGCACAACTCTCAGAAACAAATCTGGCATCCCAGAAGCTATTCTTCTGAGTAACTAGTCAACGCAAATTGAGTTTTAAGATTTAAGCTTAATAATGAAATAACTTTTTTTTTTTCTTTTTAAACCACAGGATGTACCACATATCCCTTAGTACCAAATGACACAGAGCTCCCAGATTTCTTCAGTTCGCTTTCAACCTCCTGGACGTGGTTGGTATTGCCAGCATTAGCTCTGAATCAGAAGTACAGGGAATCACTTACTTAAAAAAATTCCACCTAGTGAAAATACTCTGAAAATATAGGGAAATTACTTAATATTTTGAATTAATTACACAGCACAAAAACCCGTCTCCCTTTTATGCATGTTCTATTAATTTTTACAGTATCTAAAAAAAGGCAAGGCATGCCTTAATGCTAGTGAAATTTGTCTGTTTTAACAATCCTCTCTTGTTCCTGACAAAGCGTGACAAACTTTGTTAGTTGATTTTAGTTTACATTTACTAGTAACAAGCCTCTGTAAATTATCTAAAAGCATTGAAAGCATACCACAGTTATTGACAGTGTTCTTTTTAATGGTGTTAACAAACTATTGACTAGAAGACAGACACATGCAGGTCTATGTGTAGAATAGCTTAGAGCCATGACATCTCACTAAGAATGACATGCCATCGTTCATGAAGGCAGGACAGTACAACGCAGCGCAACACCGACTTCTGTCCCCTGTGTTATAGGAAGCAGTCATCAGGCTGTCTAGACATTTTGCACATCTATGCAAAACAATTCTCATTAACCATGTATGCATCCTCACATCTGTTCAACTAGTTATTGTCGGGTTAATATCACACATTGTTTTACATTGATTTATATAGCCTAGGAAGACATTATGGCTGTGCAGTGTATGTGAAGCATGTGGTCGCCTGCATTTTTCATTTCTTTTTAGAAGTATCAGTAACAGAATTAACACTGAATTTCTTGGAATTTCACAGTATGCTTTCACTTACAGTAAAAAAAAAATATTTCTTTACAAGATGTATTCTTTATTTAGAAAAGGTCATTATGAAAATGATGCATTATTATTTTCGTATTACATCCGGCTAAAATATCTTTTGTCTGCAATCATTGTATTAAGCAAAATAAAGAGCATTAGCTGCTAGTGCACCACCACCCAGACTTACTGCATAACTATGGCACAGCTCAGTCCCCAAGATCTAGATTTGAATGCAAAGCTGTTACTGATGCCATACATCAAGAGCAATTCATACAAGGGTACCCCAAAAATTCAAATTAGAGTGATAACTCATTAAAACAAGTACCAGCAAGAAATTTCCTTACCTTAGATGAGGAAATCGTTCAACCCAGTCTGCACATTCTGCCTGCAGGCTCTGAGTTTGGGAGGTGACTTTTCCTTCAAACAGCATTTCATCAATCTCCCAAAATAACTGATGCACTCTCTGTGTGTTGGCTTTATCAAATTCCTATATATTATAAAATTAATAGTTGTTAGCAAATATGTGTACATATTCATATTAAAAACCCCACAATATTTAAAGAACAGGACAACTTGGACAGATTTGGCTGAGCATCTCAGAATGAATCTTCAGAGTACCTACTTTGGAGACACAATTTATATGCTGCTGTGCAAAAAAAAACCCCAGGTAGCTGGCCTGAGCAAGGTGATTTAGAGCAAAAAGGACCTAGCTGTCCAGGATTAGCCAACAGAAAACATCAGTTATAAGGTGTCTGGACTCCTGGCTCCCTCCCTGCTCCAACATGGAGTGAAGCATGCACATTGCACCTCTGCGACCCACAGCACCAAAGCTCCCTGCTCTTTTGAGCAGTGCTTTTCCTTTCTGAGTAAAATGGCTAAGAGGGCCAAGAGGGGGCACCTTCCTTCTGCATGACACAGTCCGGTGGTTAGGAAGCAACCCTCAGCGTGAGAAGTGGTCTTCCACACCTCTTCACTGAAGCTACAACACAGTGCAACCAGAAATGGGCGAGTGCAAGGGCATATGAAGGTAGCAGGGAAGAGCCTGACTTTATCCAGTGGCATGGAAACGAGCATTTAGCTGAGGGTTCCTCAGCTGGGACACTGTTCATAATGATATTTGGCCACTTACATTAGACACTTTGAAACACAGAAAAAAGTGATAATACTCAGGGCCCAAATCACATCTGTTCACTTCCAGCTGAGTGCTCCAACCACTTCAGGCTACAGAATGGATCACACCGAAAAGGAATGGGAAAATAACTCTCACTCAGGTTATTGTATGATCCAGGGTCAGGCTTCCTCCTGGAGGGCTGGAAGCGACAGATGGGGTCAGTACCCTAAAGGTTAGGATATTATGCAAAAGGTATGGCAGAACTACCACTACCAGCCATGGATGGCTTTTTTAAATGAAAGTGGCAGTGACTGCGATGCTTTTGGATTTATGCAACGCTGCCAGCCTGCACCAGGCATGCCTCGGAGGTCAGTCTCCCTAACAGGCTTAACCTCGCTCTGCATCATCTACGAAACAGAACTGAGCTTAGGTAAGAGCTAAATATTTACTCAGGCTGGGACATTTATATGCATGCTCATGAATGTACTTTGACTCAAAACATTGAGAATAGTTCAATTTAGACACTGCCTGCATTATGCAGTCTTTGCAAACACATATTTTATTACTCTCTTAGACTCAGAAACCTAAG
Source organism: Pygoscelis adeliae (assembly GCF_000699105.1). Lineage (NCBI taxonomy): Eukaryota > Metazoa > Chordata > Aves > Sphenisciformes > Spheniscidae > Pygoscelis > Pygoscelis adeliae. Next base: position 876,083 of record NW_008825428.1, read on the forward strand.
CCTACCTTCTTTGGTAAAACAGGTTTGTTTTCCCCAAAATGTCATAATTTCATGTTTTTATTCCATTTTTCTTTGTTACACATCAGCTGCACTGATATCAACTTGCAAACAGAACTATTTTTTAAATATTCAATTAATATACTTAATCATTAGGCTATAATGAATGAAAGTGGTTAAGTTCTCCTACAGGACATGTGCTGCATGTCCATTTTCTGTAAAAATTCATCTATTCTACAATATTTAGATAAAGTATACTGTAAAAGTTTCTGTGACATACATCATCCCTCCAGGAGTAAACTGAACTTCTTTCAGTAGACAAACCAGTAGTATAGCTGTTTATTCCAGACCAAGAATTATTCAACTCTGTGGGTGTTGTAGGACCACTAGATGAAAGCGACGAAAGCATTTCACTGTGGAAAGAAGACAAATTAAAATGAAGAACACAATGGTTTTCTGTATAAACATTTTAAAAATAACGCAACTGATCACATAAATGGACAGTGATACATATTCCTGTCAGGTGCAAGATTTTCAGGACATGCTGTTAGAGTCGATGTGAAGAGTTGCAAGTGTATGTTTTTAAGTAGAGTGCAATGAGTACATGCTCCTATTTGTACCATTTACTGCCTTAAAGGCAATTCCTTCTACAGCATTACACTTCTATATATCATTGCAACTGTAAGGGCACTCTAGAATATATCCACATATATATACACACACACCCCCCCAAGCATTTCCACCTCTAACAATTATTTTGATTTCTCCAGTTCAGCTAATGGGCACATCAAAACTATACATTAAAAGGTAACATAAGCCTTCTTTAACTCTTTTAGAAGCTACCACAGGAAAATTCTGCAAAACTGAGCATAACATCTCTACAAATGTTTCAAATAGCATTGAGTTACACATCTGTACACAACGTCTTTTAGGCTGTTAGACCTGGTGCACTTTAAACCTTGAGGTCTGGGATTCCAGCTCTCAGAAAGCTCTAGCCCAGCCAGCCGCCATCACCCTGGGATGCAGTGAAAGCAAGGGAAGTCAGATATGCAGGCCAGGCAAATCCTAACCAGTGCCAACTGGAATGAAACTTCTTGAAAGTTAACTGACCTGCAACATCGGTGAGCATTATCTGCGTTTAACCATGAAGCCTGACTTCCCTTCTAGGCTTAATCGGTGCCCTTCACTATGCTCTAAAAATATGCAAATCCATAACACAACTCAGGAGTAAAGTTCAAACACTCTAAACAACGGCTTAGGTCAATTTATATCCTGCATTATATACTGCAAATAGTAGTCATCCATGAGAATGACCAGAAGCATGACTAGTGAAAATGAATACCAATCTTGAAATATCTATTTAAGCCAAGACTCCGTTAATGAAGTACTATTTCAGAAGTGAATGCATACCAAGTATAATTGTCGATGGCTTCCTGCACATTTCTCTCAAAAACTGCTGGAAGAGACTCTCCGCTTTTTCCAGAAAGACACCTATTTGTGGAACCTCTGGACAGTCCCTTCCTATAAACACAGAAACACACCATTCCATAATATTAAATAAGGTTAACTCGCACGTCCACTGGAGAAAAAAAAAAAAAACAGACAGATGACAAGTCTGTTGAATTTTTCAATCTTATCCATCAACAAAAACATTTGCTTGAAACAAACTACCTTTTTTTAAAATAGTTTTTATTTACTTTACACAAGTATTTTTCAGAAAAATGTACATTTAATTTGAGGCTTATTTTACTCCACAGGCATCCTCCTTCAATTTTGCACTTTAAAATTTGCACGAAGCACACACAAACGCAGCAGCCCCTCACTATTGCAGGAACAGAGCAAAGGCACAAACCAGTAATTGTCCATACAATAGTTATTTAGCTATGTGTTTCTGTTCAATCATTAACATAGAGTTCATTTACTTAGATGTGTTTCTGCATAAAAAGAAGTTACAGATATGGTGCCAAGCAAACAGTGGTCTTTACTAAAACTGTGAACAGTGGTCTTTCCTAAAACTATGAATTCTCAACTTGGCTGTTTTAAGTAAACCGAGATATTAGTACATCGGGAAACATGGGCATATTCTCAACACACTTACAGGCCACAAAGTATCAGTTCTTCCAGTAGCAAAGACTCCTTAACACTATCTTAAAAACCAAGCCACAAACTTTCTAGTATTATGCCTTTCCAGCATCAGAAATGCTAGAGCTTGTCTTTTTTGGTTCTCCAAATACCCGAACACATGCTCAAACTTTAAAACCATCTCTTAGAAACCACACAGATGAATATTAAGATACAGTAAGGCAGAGAAATGCCTGCACTTTTATTGCTAGCCTTAAAAGAATGCCTTTTAATGAAGAGACTTTTTTTCTTTAAACAGAAACTTTTTGTAATCCCACATTTCTATAATCCCACTAAATTCTGTCATTAATATGTAAACCAGTCTCTTCAGAATATGTACAGATGTATCAAAGTGTTCCTCAGACACACTTTTACAGCAAGAGGTTACTTCATCTGTGGAAGTTCCTATTTTCATCCCATAAAACCCTCAGGCCATAACCGCAAATAGCAGCACGATTGCATCAAAGTACATTTGTGAATGAGTAACTGTAAGGAAAGAGCTCACAGCGCAAGAATTTTCTTGATTTCTTTAGCCAAGAACTGTAGATTGGCCCTGCAACAGTTAGGATTGCTCTGCCTTCTTCCTATCCTTTCTGATATTTATCTTGCCTTTACACAGATTACAAAGACACATACACATCACACATCCTACTCCTATGCCTTGGCTAAGAAACCACCAAAAACCTACCACAAGTTTAAACTTCTCATCAGGGAAGACCTTGAACTGCATATTCTTGGAGGCTGGTACAACAGCAGTAGAATGTATCTCTATGTGTTTGCTTTAAATTTCCTCCCTCTTCCCTAGGCATCTGCTTTTGGCCACTGTCAGAAACAACAGGCCCTATGAAAAGTGGTACAGTCCAGTCCCATGAAAACTTCACTTTGTCATAATACCAAGAGCTACCTCCCAGGCAGTAACAGTGAGCTCACAGCCCATCTTCTACATGGAAAGCCAGTTCCTTCTGTTCACGTACATCCCTCTCTGCCATTTCATTTGTCACGTTATTGCCCAGTCAGTCTTATAAGGTCTTCCTCGATATTTTTTCACAGCTGACCCTTGTCCTTAGTAATTTTCCATAGCTTAATATCGCCACCAAGCCTTCTCACTTCACTGCTCACCCCTTTATCTGGTCAACTAGCTTGAACTGCCCATGACAGATCCCTATGAAACACCACTGGAGGAGGAAACCATTTACTGCTACCCTCTGTTTCCTACTGTAGTTATTTGCCCGTGCAAAAACCCTTTCCTCTTGTATTCCAGCTGCTTCATTTACTCGACAGACTTTTGGTAACCTATGCTAACCACACTGATTGGATCTCCTATATCTGTTCGGCTTTCTGACTTCTCAAGGAACCCCAGGCGGGGGTTTTTTGTGGCTTTGAAGGAAACCTGAACCTACAAACATGAAAAAACAGAAATACCACCAATAAAATTTCACGGACTTTCCTCTGTGAAACAAAGCATATGCATTATACTGAATGGCATAATACATGATGTGAGATGGAGCAAAAAAGTGTTTCTGCCGCACCGTTTCGCTGCATGCCATGGTACTACGCCTCCTGGCTCCTTGGACCACATGCCATCAGAAGATGAGCCAGGAAACGATTGCAATAAAATAAAACGAAAGGAAAAACCCCTCCCAGCACATCCATAGCACACTTCCCCAGCGCTGGCAAGGGAACACCAGGGACTGCAGCAGCCAGCTCCCGACTGCTCTCCAGCCCTAACCGAAGTCTCTGCAATTGCAGGCATTCAATGATGACGGTACAAAATCATAACGCTGTCCGCCTACCCCCGCCAGTGCTTCAGCCGCC
>NW_008825428.1:880400-890721 GCF_000699105.1 Pygoscelis adeliae
AAGGGCTGGGCCCCCCCCAGGGCTCCCGACCCAAAAGGGCGCCCACAAGAATAAGCCTCAGCCTGAACGGGAGGGGTGCGCATCTCCCCCACCTCTCGGCTCTGAACACACAGCCAAGACAGGCTCATTTAGGGGCCCTTCGGCCCAGAGAGGGTTTCCCTCGCCTTTAGAGGTGATAAGTTATGCGGTGCTGGACAATGGAGTAAGAATTTTCCTTGTTAATTAATTGAGTTCTCCTCCAAAGCATCCCCGTGCAAATCATCGATCCTGGAGCATGGGTGACAGGGCAGAGTACAGGCTGTCGGCTGCAGATTTACACCAGTCCATTCATCTCTAGCTCCAGTATGTTGCTGAAAGCCTCTCTCAGAGGAGGAAGTACATCTGCTCATAAGCAAGAAGAAAATAACTATTCTTACTGGGAAAGAAGCAGCAAGGCAACATTAAAAATGCTGAAAATTAAGACTGAAAAAGCATGGTGTATGAAACCTCTCGCTACAGGAAAACAAACATCAGCATTCATATGATATTTAAAGTTTCATCACAACAAAAATACTACACGCTAAGAAAGGTGTATGAAAAATGAGAATGCATTTTCCTCTGATATTTAAAGAATTCTTGCCAAACATAGGTTTTAAAAAAGTTCCACATTCTTCTGATCCAGTAAAACCTTAAGAAAGATTTTACTTTTACGTGTGTTGTAACAACTCTCCTTTAGCAATCGTTCTTCTGTAAGAGTAGGTTTGTCTGAAATCTCAAACACACACAGAAAAAAGCATAATTCTGTGTCAAGCTACACGTGTCCAACAAGCAGCTGCAGATCTAGAATAGCAAGTTACGCCCATGTTAAGAAAACGCAATTTTAACTCTAAATCACTGCACATATATGTGTCCATGGAATGCAACTTTTACAAACAGAAGACTGTAAATCTCCGAGAACTACAACTGCACTTCCAAGAATATTTAGAACAAGAAACAAATTATTTCTCTGAAACCTTCTGAAGATTTTCTGTATCTTATTTCAAACTACATATCCTGAAACTCTCTTTTGAGCTAAGGGAACTGAATGCTGTAGTGCTATGCAGGCTCTAAAGGGGTTTTGCTATCATCTAGCTTTTGGTCACTTCTGTCCTAAAAGACCTACCCACACAAGTACAAAAATAGTCTTTAAGAGTATTTTGCTATTTTTTTTTTTCTGTTTTCTGATCTGCTGGAACAAATTAGAAGGAAGGCAACACACTGCCTAACAAAGAGCCAAGACCACGCACCCCTACATAAAGTCCAAGTAGGCAAGCTTTGCAGCAGAGATTTACACTATCAGTCCAGGGACAATGCGTATTTGCAGACTTCTCTTGTTCACATATGCAAGCAGCAGAGGATGCCAAGCAAAAATGCAGATACAAAGTTATCAATCACTTATTTTTTTAATCCTTTTGTCGAGGGTAATGATTATGGTTGTTACATAAGTAATTATCCTACAAAATCACTACCACAACAAAGACTGACATCCACAGTAATTGTCTGTGCCCCAGCTGACTGCTGCGGTCATCTCAGCTTCCTCCCCCTTCAATATGCCTCACAACTTACACTTCAAAACATTTAAAAAAAAAAAAAAAGTACATTTCCACAGTGGCCGAACTCCAGTTTTGTGTTACCTCCAGAAGCACAAAACATTGAAGGCAGCACTGGCTGTTACTTCAGCTCAACAAAATGTATCAGAGGGGGAACACGTTAGCACAAACATGGCAGTGGGATAGCTTTTTCTGGCTGAAAAAGTAAAAAGAAGCACATTCACAGCGTGGACAACTGAAAGCAAAAAGAAGAGAGAAACCCTGTAATCTTTTCCCTAAATCCCATTTCCAATAACAGGTTATTAATAAATAGGCATATAACAATGAAGTGTGTTTAAAATGGCTCTACTGCATGTAATTTGTTTCCGTTAAAAACAACATTCACAGCACAGAGCCGATGCACAAAAATAATCCTATACTAGGCTGAATTAACCTCAATCAAATTGTCGGGCATGCTGTTTATTTCAGACCACTCTAAGTCACTACATTTCCTTACAGGAGAGAAAATAAGTCTCAAACAAAACTGTGTCAAAACAAAGGAAAATATAAGGCTGCTCGTGAGTTTGAATGATGTGAAAAAAGGATCTTGACTGAAATAGAGCAAAATAAGAACACAGGAAAGAGAGAAAAAAGAGAAATAAAACAGGAAGAGAGAAGGCCTGAGTAAATTAAGCAGCTTGTGTCTTCAGTCAAATTTTAAGATCTTTGTTTTGTATTTGTTTATTGTAAAGGGGCATGGGGGGGTAGAGCCTCCTGGGCAGTAAAAGTCTTAAATTTGGTCCATCTTACACTTCTATATTCATTGCAAGACATGCAAGAAACATTTCATTTTTCTCCCCTCTTTCCTGAAGCAACACACAAAATTTGCCTAGTTGCTTACATCAAAAAGGGATAAATGTAATAAGCCAGCTAAGCACAGAAGTTTCACAGTTGCATTTAAAGGTCAAACTGTGCTCCAGAAGCCTTTATAGCATCAACCTCAGAATGCTATGCAGAGTAAGACAGCCCTTTGGTCTACATTAAGAAGAAAAGAAGGGGGCATCAGACAGAAGGAAAAGTAGACTAAACAAGAAGAAAAAGTGAGCCTGTATGCACAAAGAGCTTAAATAAAAAAAAAAAAATTAGAGCTTCAGGTTTCCTTTTCCATTACAAGTCAGGAAAAACATGTCCAATCACACATGAAGGGCTTGATATGAAGGCATAACAGAAATTTAAAAGAGAAATTCCAGGTTTAGGAGAACACAAAGGCAAGAGAAATGATGAATATGGAAGGAGAAATGTTTTGAGGTTCATTGAAAAAAAGGAAGATAAGGATATGCAGGAAGAGACCTAACATAAGATGCACAAGCCATTACCTTGCATGGGGTCTTAAAGACAAAGAGCTGGAAGGTGGTACGTGAGGTCAGAGTTCTGAAGGGGGATAGGATGTATGATGTCATCAGTAGCAGATTATTTTCACAGCTAATTTGAAACATAATTAAAGAGGATGAAAATCAGAAACACTAGATAGAAAGGTGTCCTCCAAAGTCAGGAAGAAAAGTTGAAATGGAAATAAACAACAGACTTTGAAAGCCCTCCCCTTTCTGCTCCAGAAGCCCTGCAGTGTGACATCCTTCAAGTGTTGTGTGCAATTCACCTCATCTCTCCCCTTTAAAAAGAAGAGGACATAAAACATCTCATGTTTTACAAAGGTTTACCTCATGTTTTACAAATTTTGGCCTTGGAACATAGGTTTTAGCCTTGGGAGTTCCTTCCACTGCCTCTATGTACTCAAATGCACATACAAAGTCTTTTATTTTGGTCACTCCTAGCTGTAATAGTTACCTAAGTAATGCAAGAGCATAAGAAATGTCCTACTGGATCAAAACAATACTCCATTTACTTCAATATTTTGTGTGACAGCAGCAACAGGACATACTATTTAGGGGAAGCACATAAATCTGGCCATCATCTATAGTGTATTTCATCCTTGTCTAGCAGTATCCACTATCATGGGTTAACAGATATTGAGAAGGTACATCCCTGCCCAGTCCTTTCACATACTTTTGGGACTTCTTGCCCATCATTTTCCTGAAAACATTTCTGAACCTGCTGATACTATTTGCCTCTACAACATCCTGTGGCAACAAATTCCAGAAATTACTGCCCATTCTGTAAAAAAAAAAAAAACCAAAAAAAAAACACAAAACAAAAAACCAACGCCCCCCAAAAAAACAACCAAAACCAAACACACACACCCCCCCAAAAAAAACAAAAACCAAAAAAACTGTATCTTTTCCCCTAAATTGTTCTGACTAATCTACTAGTTTTCCATGCATGTCCTCTAATTCTAGTATTGCAGCATCTCATGAGTAACAGGTTCTCCTCCTGGTTGTCCATCACACTACATCCACAGTTCCTCAAGCATCACACCTGTAGCAAACACATCCTGAGCCTCCTCTTCTCAAAACTAGCGAGCTTCACTTCGTAATCTCTCTTCTGAAGGCAGGTGGTTATTCCCCCTGAACACATCCCAGCTGCCTTTCTTGAGATGTGAAACCAGAACTGCAGGCAGCACACGAGATGTAGTACGCTGCAGTGAAATGGTGCTTTCCACTCTGTGCCTGATGAGGAACAAGACTTTATTGCTTTTTCTGGATACCACCGTACACAGAGGCAATCATTCACAGAACTGTCAAAGACACTGCCAAGATCTCATCTCTGAGTCATAACTGCTAGTTTTGAGGTCAGCATTATGTAAGGTAGGTTTTGATTATTATTCCCCTAAATACATTATTTTCGTTTACCCACTCTTAAGCTCATCTCCCACCTTTTCCTACATTCGCTCAGTACTGAGTGAATGTAGGAAAGACTGAGACCAAGAGTTAGATTTTGTGTAACCTTTTTGGAAGGCTTGTTTGTCATTGCAACTGCAAGAAATAGTCACTGGCCATCCCTCACACCCTACCACCAAGTGATACAAAAAACATTAATAGGAAAAAACACAAGAGCGACTGCATTACTGTAAACCAAGTCCCTTCTTCCTCCCTTCCCACCAAGGCAATGATAATTCTATGGATAATATACTCCTCCCCAATTAATTATTATTATTATTACTACTACTACTTCCACCACCCTAATTTGGAACTGGAGAGTGTTATAAAAGGAGATGCCAAAAGGCATTCAACCAGAGGAGTTTAGAAAAGTCAACGAACAGAGAAAAATACTAACTTTACTATCTATCATACGTGCATGAGACCTCTCTAACAGATGAGTAAAGTCTATTTTGTAGCCACAGCCTCTGAAAAAAATATTTATTATTACACATTGTTCCATTGTCAACAACGTATAATATCCTAATCTCTTAATAAAGCTGCTGCCTTGTTGTCAAAAAGAATTCATTTTCTCAGATCTCCCATCTTCTTTACATATTCTTTTCTATTTTGGAAGCATGATTTGTAACAAATGTAAATATACCACATACATCATACTCTCATAACATGACATGCTTTATCTTATAACCTGACATTACTCGTTTCATTCATATTCTCACTTTCTGCTGGTTGTTCCATCCCACAGTTAGTTTGTAAAACCAAGAGATAACTATTATTTGTATGACAGACTTATAGAAAACTTGGATATGAGACTATAAAAAAATCCAAATATAAGCTCTCTTTAGCATAAACATATACATCTGTGAGAAGAAATTGATTTTGAAATCACACCATCCTTTCTTACACATGGTAATTGTTTGAGACAATTACCATGGGAGCCTATTTCTTATTCTTCTTTGAAGTGATACAATGAACAGAAGTCATTACTCCACAAATCCACCCTGCTTAAAAATTCCTCTGTAAAGGATTACTGTCAACACAGTGCCCACCTTTTAGGAGCAGTTTCAGGGAAGTGAATAGACCACTCCTGGTCACTATCTTGTTCACAGAGCAGAACACACAAACTTCATGACAAACGACGGAGTCGTCATCACTGCACAAAAGGGCCCTTCCACACGTCCCCCAGCTGCTTTCTGCATCAATGATGAACAATATTCCAGGCATGCAATGCAGCACTGTAGTTGAACACTTATACCACAGACAGCACAAAGCTTATAGGAAATACACACACCCTCTTCCCTCTAGGTGAGATAGCCATCCATCCAACTTGGTTGCAGTCGACCGAGGTACACTGTCCTTGTATTGCTTGACAAGACAGATGTTTATTTACTTATTTTTCTCCAACAGACTCAGAGGACCTTTAAGAAGATAAGAGCACTTTCACCCTCTTGTAACAACTTCAGTGACCACAAACTGACAGACAGTACTGAACATCATTGGCAGATCGTAGAGGAGGTGTATCTGAAGACTCTGCTGTAGGAACAGTGCTCAGGGCTGAGCATACTTACATGTGGTTAATATAACAGCACCAAATTCTTCCTTCAGCAGTCTGGACCTTTTATGAGACAGATCCAGTGACTTTTACAACTGTGGAAAGCACTTGGTTTGGCTCAGGTTTTAATTACTTATTGTGGCAATACAAAGGAAATCAAGGTAGATGACAACAATGCCTGTTCCTGCTTACAATCCCTAATTCTTCAGCTTTCTCAAAGTTAAGACAATTGTGGCATATCTTGAAAAGTCACCTCTGGAATAGTTTAGCTGAGGTAACCCCAGTAGGTGCACAGTAAATGAAGCAGAATCATGAGAAATTTAACAGATCTTTCATCTAGCCTTCGGCAGAAAATTAAGACAGCTATAATCTCCATTTTGCCTGTTTGCTTAGAAATGACATGGCTCAATGAGGGGAAAAAAAAAATCTGCCATGGAAGGGGAGGTATAGCAAACATTTACCTTCTAAGCTTCCAGCAACACATCTTTATCAATATCATTACTGAACATGCCAGAGGCTGTGTAGCAGACTTGACAGCTAGCAAAGATACACCCAAACAAAGATAGCACACATCATTGTTGATGAGTGTCACTCCAGACCCAGAGATGGTTTTCATTTTGCTCTGTTACCTATTAACGAGCATTGTCAAAAGCATTTCAGTGCTTTCAGTCATCTTGCTCATTGTTCAAGGAAGTATTGACTTCATCTGAAGCTTGAAAATCAGAACCTTTATCAGAGTTTTTCTACTGTTAGCCTTTTATCGTACACCTGATTAGACCCTTCCTTTTTCAGAAATGGCACTTACTATCTTTGAATCTATATATGGGTTACTGATGCTTTGATGATTAGATTACCCTGGGAGCGTGCATATGGTTGAACTTTCAGTGAGTTTTCAGGTGGCGATCTTTTTGATCTGACCAAATCAACATAATTTGCCACAATGTAAAGTTCTTCATATGTAGCTAAAAATCTTTTCCTAAATAATCATAAAAGCCACACTTGGTTCTAAAACAAGATAGCTTTAGAATACACTACCTTCAGCTCCAGAGAGGAAGTAACCTTGAAAGACTTTGCCAGAGGAATGTCATTGCTCATCAGTGCAATGCAGCTGATCAATATACATCCTCATTATCTCATGGTAACACTGCAGTGACTATGTTCTAGGTAGGCAAATGGCCTCCAAGAAGGCTATGATTTGATCTTGTATCTCAGTTTGGGGTAGCAATTGCATAATGGCAGGGGGGGGGATAAATCTTGGCCAGCAGAAGAGCCCACTTGCAGCTCAGAACCACCACTCGTCTTTGCCTCCAGGTAGCAACAGGTTGTCTCAGAACCTAAATCCCAGAGCACAGAGGTTCCTCAGTGCTTCCCCACATCACCATCTGCAGCTTGTTAGTCCTCTGTGGCAGCCTTCTGCACACAGTGTTCACTAGCTGGACTCAAAATCACCTCTTTTACCCAAGACCTGCTTCTCCTTACGGTTAAGGTCTCCACTTGATATTGCATCTGGAGGGAAGAAAAATCAAAAATAAGTGAACAGAACTTTCTTTTAAACCACTGACAACACATATAGCAGTGTACATATAATATCCTCCTGCATCTTCAGGGCTACTTCTAAAGAGATGGAATAAGGGAAAAACAGGCCATAATTTTTAATACACAAATAAGACTCTACACCACACTGGTGAAGCCCCACCTCAAGTACTGTGTGCAGTTCTGGGTGCCTCAATATAAGGAGGACCTCAGACTATCAGATTGTGTCCAGAGGAGGGCGACTAAGATGGTGAAAGGTCTCAAAGGCAAGACTTACGAGCAGCAGCTGAAGTCACTTGGTTTGTTCAGCTTGGAGAAGAGCAGGCTGAGGGGTGACCTCATCACAGTCTACAACTTCCTCAAGGGGGGCAGTGGAGGGGGAGGTGCTGATCTCCTCTCTCTGGTGACCAGCGATAGGACACGTGGAAATGGTATGAAGCTGCGTCAGGGGAAGTTCAAATCGGACATTAGGAAAAGGTTCTTCACTGAAAGGGTAGTCAGTCACAGGTCGGTGGAACAGGCTCCCCAGGGAAGTGGTCACGACACCAAGCCTATCGGAATTCAAGGAGCGTCTGGATGACGGTCTTAGTCATATGGTTTAGTTTTAGGTAGTCCTGCAAGGAGCAGGGAGTTGGACTTGATGATCCTTATGCGTCCCTTCCAACTTGAGACATTCCATGATTCTAAGAATAATACCCTCTACGTACAACAGAGCATCTTAAGTGGATATTTATACTACACAGACTTAAGTGCAATGCCTAATATTAGGCATTTTCATATTGAATCCTGAAATAGATTTAAGGTTTTTGCAACCATGATTTGTGTTGAGTTCTGCTCCTATCTTTACAAGGCAGAGTAATAATAAACTGTTCCGATTTTAAAGCTAGGCTTAGTTCTTTAAACTATAAGTATATAGTAAATTTATTCTTCTACAAATTTTTAATATATTTCAAAATTATAAAGCCTTTAAGATGGCATGAGCTTGCTGAGTATTATATTTTTTTAATCTATTTCTAACCTCGGTTCACTGTGAAAATGGAAACACAACTATAATACTTGGTTCTAGGAAATATAAACAATTTCTGAGAATAAGATATGCATATTAAGTATCTCTTCTATTTATAGAAGTAAATCTGACTTTTTAGTATAAATTATGAATTAACATTAAGAAAAATACTATCATCTTAATTAACTGCAATAATAAAGAATACTAATTAGTGTCTTCGAGAAGGTGTTTTATTTCTTTGGATCTGACAGGAGGCATTTACTGCTGCAGGATCAAGTGTCTGTGAACAGACAGGGAGGGAGTAGCACCCTAACAAAACACTTGGAAGTGGTCCACGAGACTTTCCCTTTATATTCTTGTTACTGGTGTACATTTGGAAATTCAGTTAATATCTTTTCATAACAGACTTCTTTCATCAGCATAACATCAAAGAGATCAGAACAACTTTCATTTCAAGCAAGGAAGTTGTTTAAGTCTCTGTTTTAAATACCTTACAAAATTTTGCAGTGAAGTCAAGATACTGAGTTTATAATGTTAAAAAAAAAAAAAACATATAGCCACTGCATCTAGTCTGCTTTTCACATGATGAAAGCTGTACTTTCACTTTTGTTCACTTAAACTACCAGGTAACGTTTAATACGCTATTTCATCTCCTAGGTTGCCAATAATACTCAGTATCAAACCAGCAAGTGCTCCAAGACTGCCAAAATATTACACTGCAGAAGCCTCTCCTTCCAATTCTGTAGCCATTAGTAACAAAAATAAGGATACAATTGAAATGTTGCCAGTACTGCATACACAGCTCTTCCAGTGCTTATCTCAAGTACTAACCAACCTTGCAATAAGTTCCCAGAGCAGCATGTCCTTATTTCAGTGTTTTTCTTTCATATCAGGAGGCATTAAAGAGCATATTTCACACATTTTAGAGCACAAGTGCTCACTATGTATATATGCTGAAATAGAGGTGTATCAGCCAGAGCAGAAGGATTATGTGCCGATGATGGACAGTGTTCAGTTAGGCAATCTCCTGCTGCACATCCATGAGAAATCCCTCATGCACACTGCCACTTTCTGATTATTAAGAAGAGCCATTGAGTCACTGTGCTAATCCTCTATTCCTCGCTGGCTGCAGCCTGTGGGACACGATGCCACTGCATCACCCAGCAGCTAACCAGCTTTCACCTCACGACCTATGAACTGAACGAACATGCACAGCAGCATTCAAGCTGTATGTCCATAAACAGGTCAACAGACAAAGGCATTTCTTTTTAACATAGGGGGGGAAATGATGTACACTTTAATTTCAGGTTATAGAAAGATAATAAAGAAACCAAAATTAAATTCAAGTGTTGAACAATGCATTAAAATCTCTGGTAACTGTTGAGATAAGAAGATGGTTTTAGACAGTAGATAGAAAGACAGTAACCATTCAGAAGAATCTACATGGCCAAAAGAAGATGTATTTTAAAGACTATTAGGAGTTCAGCACACCTAGTCAGGAGCGGGAAGAGCAAGGATATAAAAACTATCACTCATTCAGGAAGTCCTGGTTTCAGCTGGGACAGAGTTAATTTTCTTCCTAGTAGCTGGTTGTCCTGGTTTCGGCTGGGATAGAGTTAATTTCCTTCCTAGTAGCTGGTACAGTGCTGTGTTTTGGATTTAGGTTAAGAATGTTGATAACACACCGATGTTTTAGTTGTTGCTAAGTACTGCTTACACTAGTCAAGGACTTTTCAGCTTCCCATGCTCTACCGACTGAGAAGGCTGGAGGTGCACAAGAAGCTGGGAGGGGGCACAGCCAAACTGGCCAAAGGGACATTCCATACCATGTGACGTCATGCTCAGTACA
>NW_008825428.1:890926-891414 GCF_000699105.1 Pygoscelis adeliae
CCGGGGGTGGGGGGAGTGAGCGAGTGGCTGTGTGGTGCTCAGTTGCTGACTGAGGTTAAACCACAACGGTCCTTTTTGGCGCCCAACATGGGGCACGAAGGGTTTGAGATAATAACAGATTAACCAGACCACATTAGGGAATTTATGTCTGTTAGCAGCTGCAGGTCACAATGTTGGTTCATCTGTTCTTGATACTGGTTTGTCTGGTCTGCATCATGTTCTTTTTTTTGCTGTACATGTTAGAGATTGGTGTTGGTTTTTGCAGTTTGCTGTGGTCTGCAGTGATTAGTGATGTTTTGCCCGGGAGGTTTGTTATTAAAACACTGGCATTGAGCTTAATCTGGTATTTGAGTTTTATACTGAAGCTATTACTATACTTTGGGTACCACTTCGTGGAGATGATTAGCAATTATAGTCCTTCCTCTGAGAGGTTTTTTATGGAGGAAATACAGAATGGTAGTGTCGCTACCTTCTTCTATGATGTTTCC
>NW_008825428.1:892338-892809 GCF_000699105.1 Pygoscelis adeliae
GGAAGACAGTCTGGGTTATTCCTGCCTCAGGCAAAGGCAAACCCATCCGTGGGATTGCTTTTGCTCAAGGACCTGGGTGCACCTGGTGGATAATGCGGAAGGATGGGGAAGTCCGATGTGTACCTCAAGGGGATTTGATTTTGGGTGAGAATAGCCAATGAGCTGAACTATGTGATGTTAATTGCTACATAATATTATATGCCATACCAATGATGTTACAATAAGAATCACCCAGATTAATGAAGAATGAACTTCTGTGAAACTGAGCAAAGCACAGTGATGATGGAACCAGAACTGACTTCAACATGAAACAATCCAACACCAACAATAGAGTTAATTTTCTTCCTAGGAGCTGGTACAGTGCTGTGTTTTAGATTTAGGGTGAGAATAATGTTGATAACACACTGATGTTTTAGTTGTTGCTAAGCAGTGTTTACACTAGTCAAGGACTTTTCAGCTTCCCATGCTCTA
>NW_008825428.1:893107-897823 GCF_000699105.1 Pygoscelis adeliae
GATTCTCTCCCCCACCCCACCAGTGGTGCCACTACGGGCCAAAGCGAAACTGAAAAGTATAACCGCACAAACAATTGCACACTGAACTCTACACTGATGAGCAAATAAAAAAAACCATGATAGACATTATAAAGTAGAATGCATTTCTAGCCCCCAACTCACAAGATTTTAGAGGAACTCACAATCACAATCAAGTGTAACAACATGGGCCCAGGGCCCTTCCTCTTCTCCTTTCCATGGTTAACGCTAGTGATCCTGCTCACCGAGCACTGGATCAGAAATAAAATTAGTTTCCTATAAACAACACAGACTAATATTAAAGGTAGACAAGAATAAATTCTTAGCATCTGAAAGCAATAAAAGCGCTTTGAGGAAAATGGCGATTCCTTGTTTTTAGCACTTTTTTTGACATTTATTCTCTAGCTGATTAGCTACTTGATGGAAACTTCATGAGACTTTACCAAAAACCTTTTGTTACATATAATATTATAAAATGTTAGGAATTGTTTTTAGTTCCATCCATGTAGAGGGATACTGACTTCCATAGTACCATGGAAAATTAAAATTTACTTCTAAGCTTTTTTACACTTATTTGCAATGAGAAAAATAGACCATGGCAAACCACCACATTCACTCTTTTAGATCAGTACAACAATGGAAATGAGCAGCTAAGTTACACTGCAATGCACTATCTAGGTTAGTATGCATTACAGCGTGAGAGAGATCTATTGCTTTTAGTGGTTAAAACAGGAGACAGGGAATCCGAGTTTCCATCCCCTTCTGCAGCTCATCAAGTTACCTATACCCATATTTTCAAAGTTAATCATTTTGAAGGCCAAAGCTTGAGCTACTGAGAAATAAAAGCTGGCAGTAGACAGTGACATTTTTACATCACAGATAAAGCTACCCTTCTCATACCAAGTTCACAAACACGTATTCCATGTGTTAGAACTATCCTGAAAATGGGGAGCAGTGCAATTAATTTCTATAAAATATTACCCGCTCCTAAACAACATAATTTAAGCCTTGTCCAATTTACCTTTAGATCAGCTAAGGGCTGCTATCTCCTCTAGTTATTGCAACATGTTAGGACAGCAATAATAATGTTTTTTAAGAAAGGAATCTATGTGTCTTGGTGTCACCAGCATATTGTGGTAAGTGTAGCATAAGGCATCTTATTATCCTCCAAAGGAAGTTCATAATCTTATACAGCAGAATAAACTTTTTCAAACAACAGAATAAAAGTGGATTTTTTCTCCATTTGAAGAAAAAGAGATTTATTCATTACCACTCCTTCAATTTGATTAGAAGGATATGAAATCACTATGTAAATAAACAGTAAAAGTAAAATCCTACAAAGTACTGCTCTAGTTTAGCCCTACACAGTATTAGGACCAGTTGTTGGTAGTTGCGGAGCTCAGAAAATTCAGAGTACCTGGGAAACATAGGAAGGAATCAGTGCCAGATTTTCACTATTTTGCACTCTCAGTGTATTTTGATTGCTAGCAACTTGTCAGCACTTCAGAAAAAAAACAGTAAGACATAAAATGGATCCTTTCATTTATTAACCAATTACTCCTAGTTAAATGGACATGAGCCGGCAATGTGCGCTCGCAGCCCAGAAGGCCAACCGTATCCTGGGCTGCATCAAAAGAAGCGCGGCCAGCAGGTCGAGGGAGGGGATTCTGCCCCTCTACTCTGCCCTGTTGAGACCCCACCTGGAGTACTGCGTCCAGCTCTGGAGCCCTCAGCACAGGAAAGACATGGACCTGTTGGAGCGGGTCTAGAAGAGGGCCATGAAAATGATCAGGGGGATGGAACACCTCTCCTATGAAGAAAGGCTGAGAGAGTTGGGGTTGTTCAGTTTGGAAAAGAGAAGGCTCTGGGGAGACTGGATTGCAGCCTTTCAGTACTTAAAGGGGGCTTATAAGAAAGATGGGGACAAACTTTTTAGTAGGGTCTGTTGCGACAGGACAAGGGGTAATGGTTTTAAACTAAAACAGGGTAGATTCAGACTAGATATAAGGAAGAAATTCTTTACCATGAGGGTGGTGAAGCACTGGAACAGGTTGCCCAGAGAGGTGGTGGATGCCCCATCCCTGGAAACATTCAAGGTCAGGTTGGACGGGGCTCTGAGCAACCTGATCTAGTTGAAGATGTCCCTGCCCACGGCAGGGGGGTTGGACTAGGTGACCTTTAGAGGTCCCTTCCAACCCAAACCATTCTACGATTCTATGAAATTGCTATTAATGAAAGTACACTGGCCATTGACGATGTCTTCTAAAACATTTTAAACAGCAATAAAACTTGTCACAGAGGAACTTCGTTTGGGTAAGCAAAAGCTTCCTATGTGTAACTATCAATAATATAATATCGTATTCTGTAACTCTCAAATTCAAATCTGAACTCTAGGCAAGGAATACTAAAGTTTTCAATATTTAATTAAGATGCTACTTCTAAAAGCTTAAGTGGAACCATCTAATTAAAAAATGCTAATGTGGAGGTATAGACTTTCCTCGTCAAAGTGATGTATCTTATTCCTTTCTTCTACATCTTTCTGGTTTGGTTTTGTTTTTTTGAATACAGACAATACCTTATCAGAATAAGCTTGACTGCTATGAATAAAATATTTGAAATGCCACCATGCATACAAAAGTTAGGGGGTAATTAGGGGATATCAGTTAGAAGTGTTTCAATAGCAAGCCAAAATGAGCATTTTGCTGCACACAACCAGTTTTAATGTTGTTTAATCCCAATACAACCAATTAGTTTGTCTTGAGAGTGAATTTCATGCTTTTATTTTTTTAATGATAAAAGTCATCAGCTCTTCAACAGGAATACTGGCTCATACAGCATTATACTTGGCTTTATTTTTGGTACTAAAAAAAGAAACAAGTAGTGGGAAATTATAGGCAAACAACACTGATTTGGTTCTGGTATTGTTTATATAAAGCATCAAATACCTCCTAAACAGAACTCTGTCAATACGCTTCTAACCAGATTAACCTCCCTATTCCAGAAAGGCTACTATTCTACACAAATGCAGAAAAAGTTTAAGCCTGAAAGAGCTTACAATTTATTCCGAAACAAAACCAAACGCATTAGATGGGAGTAGGGGGAAATAAAAGAAGTACATCTGGGAGGGTTTGTGTTCCTACTTGTATTACTTTCACAGTGTTACATAGCTTAGTTATCTGGCAGTTACAATATTTCAATTCATTTACTATTTGCTAAAATAAATTTATAAATATCTAGGTAAAAGTATGTATTTACAAATAGGTATTTTCAATGGTTATCCAGGAAAAAACAATCTAAAGCATCTTTACATGATGCTGGGATTGGGACTGGCAGTTAGAGTTCAGAAAGCAATCCCGGAGACATCATGGACTCAATGTACAGCGACAACCAAAGCCACCAACAAAACACTGGTCCACATCAGGAAGGGTACTGAGACAGAAATGGAAAGCGTCACTTTGCTGCTGTGTCAAACCTTATTGTGTCCACAAACAGAATACTGTGCACGGTTCTCATCCCTGCATCTCAAGAAAGGTATACTGGAGTAAGAGAAGGGCTACAAACACGATTAAGGTAATAGAGAGCCACCTTCAGAAGGAAGGCTAAAAAGGCTGGGACTCTTGGAGAAGGCTAAAATGATGTGCCCAAGGTTTACAAAATCATAGAAGAGGTAGATATATTAGAAGATGAACGAATGATTACTATACCTTGCAACACAAGAACTAGAGACACTCTTTGAAATCAGTAGATCAGTTTAAACAGGCATAAAAGAAAATCACTTTTTTTTTCCTTCTCAGAACAGAGCAGGCAGTGACTTTCAAGACATTGTTGTTACCAAAGCTTACAGAAGCAAACGCTACCAGCACATTCAAAAACAGATCAGCCTCATTCACAGACATCAGGCCCGTAAACTGATTCCAAAAGGACTAAATGGGTGCCTACCTTCTAACATACCTACTTCAGTGACCCTGGACGCTGGGGAATAAGCACCATTTCTCTGCCAGGGAAGAGCCAGAGACTGATTCAGAAAGCCAGAGGACTATCATTTAAATATCATGCTCCATGGAAACCAAACTAAAAGTAGAGGTTCTAAAACCCATCTGAAAGTTTAACAGAGTACTAAAGCGATTCCAGTCCTAAAGAGTTAAAAACTTAACTTTCCAAAATCTATTCATTCCTATTGACATCTGACAAAATATCAATGTTTTTCTGATTGTCAGTAATATCAAAGACTAGCATAGTTTAGTACTAGAGGCAGCAATTACAGATGTTCATGTAATATATACAGTAGCCTTTTTTGTAAGAGTACAAAATACTCCATCAGTACAGTAATACAACGGTTACCGACTTTAGTAGGTTCTTCTGCTTTACATATGCTAAGAAACCACTTTCTGCTTTACTATACCTTTGCTTCAGCAAAATACCACCAACTGAACCCTACAGCACACACACTTAACAGGTTCCTTTACTTTCAGCAAAACCTAAGCATTTCCAAGATTGAGCTTGAAGATTAAACACAGAAGCACCCAAACAAAACCTCACACCTGTCATTGACACTTTAGATTTTTACAAGGCAGTGACTGAAAGGTGTGTGCTTTGATGCACAGCTGCAACTTCGGGACGGACTTCGATACAACTCACACACCTGCGTGCGGCATCTTTACGACCCCTACTCGGGCTCAGCACTCCCTGCGCTCCCCC
>NW_008825428.1:898526-911082 GCF_000699105.1 Pygoscelis adeliae
AGGCTAAACAAACCCCGCCGGGCCACGCACCGCCCTCGGCGGCGTGCAAAAAGCCTGCGAGCCGCCATCGGCCTACGCGCCCGAGAGTCACGCGGAAGCGTAGGGCAGGAACCTGTTGCAGCCTGCGAGTTAAGGAAATAAAGCGTGGCACTTTCCCTTTAGTTAAAATCCCGTCTAATATTAAGGGGCAGAAACTAACTCCACCTGCCTGGGTCGCAGGGCCCTGCTTCACACCCTTCCTTTGTGCGGCGCGCGCATTTGTGCGCAGAAAGGGTTTAACAGAAGCGGGGAGCGAGATCGACCCAATCCGGTACACCTTTTTACCCCACGTCAGGCAACGGCAGAAGGGAGCTGCGAGGAGCAGCAGCCCACGTGCAAAGATGCTACCAGCAATGCCAGGCAGCTTGGAGAGCAGTAGAGGGTGTCAGGATCGAAGACCTCTCTCTCCTTTGCTACAAATACGAGGCAGCTAGAGGCAGATGAGTGGGGGCTAGGGCAAATACCGCGCTAGCTTTGCGACGTAGGGTTGTCTGTCTGTCTGGAGAGAAGAGTGGTCGTGCCAGCAGCCATTTGGGGACACTGTAATGGCTGGTATTACGGACAGGGCAAACACTGTGTCAACTCAGAATATGGCAGGTGGCATGGCCCTTGGCAGCGTCTAAGAGAACAGCACAGGCTGAAAGATCGTACAGTTCCTTTATACGTACGAGCCCCGGATCATAGGTCAAGCAACTAGTTCCACCATCAGCTCCAAGCTGGCAGCTGCTAGTAGATGACAACCAAGGATACAAAGTGGGAAATTTTATCCCTGCCTTGTCTTCCTAGCACATCAAGGAGTGCCATGAACCGGCGGGGTGGGGCACACACGACACCAAGTACAGGACTGCAATTTGAAATGGATATTCTTGGCCTTTTTTCTTAAAAACTGAAATAATTATGTTTGACTAAACCTTAGGGAATAGGCCCACATAAACCCAACAGCAGCACGGTCTGCGCTTATTCCTCGCGATGCCAAAAAGCCTTGACTGAGCCACAGTGAAAGTAGCATAATTGAGCACGTTGCTGTGTAGTATACTTATCTCAGCTGCAGCCCTGAAGCAACCCTGCATGAAGACCTGGAATAGAACCCATTACGAAATCACTGTCTGTAATTTGTTCATTACCTCCTGTCATTCAAGAACCATAGAAACAGTCAGGTTTCACCCCAAATTTACAGAATTGAGCAGTCTGCCTCGCTCAAGTCCTTTAGATATTCTGCTTTCAATACAGATGATTCCTCTTTAGCCCTAGGTAATATCTTTGACACTACAAATCTGGAACTATTTTTCATTTATTTGGTATCCAATTCCTCAACAAATCAGCATAATATAGTCTGATGCTGCCCACTGCAAAGAAACTACCCAGCTCAGATATAGACTGTTAATCCTGAAAGCACTTACAACTCTTCACCACAGTAAGCCCATTTATTTGCTCTCAATAATATTGTCAACAAATGTACAGGAGCAGAGCAGAAGTAGGTAACTTTCAGACAAACAGGGAAAATTTATATGAAAATTTTATGTCAGGTATAATTGATGATTACCATTGGCCCTGTGCTTATTGCTTTTGTGCTTTTTTTTTTTAAACATTAGTCTAATTAATGTTTAAAAGGCCTTAAAAGAGCCTTTATAATGTCTTTTTCTGTTGTACATTATTTTAAACTGAATGTAGGTACTAAAATAATTGTTTAGAACACATCATCATATTTTTATAATTTAAAATTATTTTCACTCATCCGCAAGTACTTTTAGTTTGTATTCTTAGCTATTTTACAAAACTAAGCATCCATAACACATATTCTCAAGGTTCTGAGACCTATTAGGGGGGCATTTGTAGTAACAAGAAAAATCTCCACAGAATTTAGACAAGAGTCATTTGTCAGGGTTTAAGGGCCAGAAAAGACCATTTGATCATCTAGTCTTACCTCCTGTATCACATTTCACCTCAGCATTTATCCATGCATCCTCTGCATCTTTATGTCATTTTTAATATCCATGTGAACTGCTAACGTTTTCTAAACAATTTATATTGATGTGGAATGAGAAATTCTGCTACTATGCATCATTACAGATTTAGGAAACATAGGAACCCTTTCACACGTTAGTCTTTAAATAAGAGAAAGAACGACTGGCATGGTGCATACCTGGCACCCCACCCTTACCGACTTGCCTCCTCAACTTTCATGGCCTAAGCAGGAAGAAAGAATCTGTCACTTTGCCTGAAAAGGTCAGAAAGATGAGATGAAAGCATCACAATGGGGATAATCCTATTACTGTAATTAGGGAATCATCATCTATCACTTCAACTGTAAACAAAGCCTTTTTTCACTCAGGACTTCCTGAGGAGTGAAGACAGTCTACACCCCCTTCACTCTGCCGGCGCATGCAAAATCTATTCCATTAATTATTTTTCTCATTTACGTTTTTTATCATCGTGGGACATACAAACCTATTAAAAACCAACGTTTTTCATCTGTGCCTATAACAAATCATGAGAAAAGCTGCTTAAAATGTTAAGTATTGAACTCTCTGAAAGCTGTTTTCTAAAGCAGTAAAACAGCATTCTTGGAGTAATGGTGGTATTGAAACTGATGAAGGAAATGCTAGGGGAAAAAAGCAATTTAAAAATATTCCCGAGCTATTGAAGGATCACACACCTACTAAAAATTGACAATGTTTTATAAGGTTCCTTGGAGCAGCAATTAAACATTAACAAAAACATACAAATGACCGTCTAGTGTCTAATTTACAATAAATTCTGCTCAAACACTCCATAAAATTGCAACCAGTCTCAAACATTATGAGCATCCTTTCAGAGCACAGTCTGCTGGTACTCAGCTCTCTCCAGATCAAGCTACTAGCCCATATGTTTGAACCTTAATGCTCTGGCAATTGCCAACTAACCCATGTTTCTGTAAAGTATGTTAAGGAAAAAAAAACCTAGATTAATATATAAGAAATTAAACTACAGAATTCTATCTCATTTCTTTACAATTTTCTTTTTAGCTATCAAAGGCAAAACTATATACAGTCATAAAGAAAAAGGAAATAAAAATTTGAAATTAATCTACTTTTGAAGTTTTTCTCCCACTCTAACTGTAACTGTAGTCACAGTAATATTTCTGCTATGGTTTAAAAGTATTTCTTTTGGGGGGGTATTTTGTTGTTGTTGTTGCACCAGTAACAAAGATTTTGGTAATGAAATTACAGTAGCACCACCTCCTCCACAAAGCTGTCTTCTGGTTATGCTACAGAAATATCTATGCCTTTACTCATTTTATACAGGTGCACCAGCTGTGCCTTCGCCATGTTTCACATTGATTTCAAGTTCTGTTTAATGGCCCACATACAGTTTTATGCGCATTCAAAGAATTAAGGTGACATCTCTCAGTATAAATGTCCTTCTGCCAGCTCTCTGAATTTCAGTAGGGAAGAGTAAAAAAAAATTTTTTAATCATA
Source organism: Pygoscelis adeliae (assembly GCF_000699105.1). Classification (NCBI taxonomy): domain Eukaryota; kingdom Metazoa; phylum Chordata; class Aves; order Sphenisciformes; family Spheniscidae; genus Pygoscelis; species Pygoscelis adeliae. The sequence continues at coordinate 902,024 of NW_008825428.1, forward strand.
CCACATTGATTAAATCAGTTGGCTCATTAGTCTGAAAATCTGTTTTTCATAGTCACCAGTACTAGCCCCACCTAGAAGGCATAAGCAATCCTTCACTGCATGTTCTGAACGGGCTGCTCACAGGGTCAAGTTTCTTTCTGTGGCTTTCTCTTAAAACAAAGGTTTTAAAACTCACTTTGAAATTCTGCTATGTTTCTTGGTTTCAACTACAGAAATAATTTTCCATGTTACTTACTGTGCTTCACATGGAAAGCTTTCCAGTTTTAATTTCACTGAATCTCCCCTTGTGTTATAAAAGAAGCAGTAGTGTCCACTCTACCTCCTACACAGAATTTGCTATTTTATCGTTACTACATCCTTTTTTACATATCCCCTTTAAAGTAGAGAGTCTACATCTTTTCTGCACTCCATCAGATGGAGTGATGTCCTATGACATCAGTCATTCTCACTGCTTTTCAGAATTTCTACCCCATTTTTGATACAGAGACTGAAATTACTATCAGTCATGATCCATTTTAACATGTCACTTCAGTGCAGGTGAATTAAAATATCAGCAAGAACATGAATACAGACAAGTAAAATTAAATGATAGTGACTCTTACGTATCTTTCCAGCATGACAAACTTTTTTCAGGTTTTCCTGAAGGCTTGATAGTTTTCCAATGATAGAAAATATGCAATAAAATGACCCCATAATTCAAATCTGTACTTTCAAAATTCAGTGCACTTTACTATTAGATTTAAGTGCCATCACTAATTGCTGATGAAATGCACTGACTCGTTCTCTCTGGGCTGGCCAGTTCAAGATGCAGTGAGATTTGAACATTCCTCTTCTCAGGTGAAGTGCATGATACAACTTGTAATCTTGGATATCGTGAAGAAAGATCAATATGATGGAGTCCCGACTTTGTTCAATAGCTTGCTGAAGAGCATGATACACCTTAAAACTGAAGCAAAAATAAGACAAAAATACATGTGGAAGGAAAAAATGACAAACAGTTCTTTTAACAGCTCACGTAATAGCACATTGCAAACTCAAGGACTGGACTCAAACAGGGGTCTTAATGTCTGTTCTATGATACAAAATTGTCATTACTTACATTAAATTAGTTACCTTCTAACTAAAGACAAAAATCATCATCTAAAAAATATAACCTAAGTCTACTGTCTTGATATAACCTTGTTCAGCAAAGTTCCTTTCTTTTCAAGATCACTACATAAGAAAGGTGAAGAGACTCATTTAAAGACAAATAAAAATCATCTTTGGATGCTAGTGGTCTCACCCGTTATTGCTCTTTTTCAAACATGTAAATTTAAGGAAAGCAATCTGCACAGGTGACAGCTTGACTTTTTGAAAAGGATATATTGACAGAGAGATTCAAATTTCCACTAGTGTACATGTAGAGCAATTAACTTTATTAACTTAGGAATTATTCTGAAGTTATGATATATTAAGTGAATGTATTAAAATAGAATTTGCATGGTATTTTTTATTAAAGGGTACTTTTTATTAAATTACACAGCAAAAAAAGATTACCTTGTTAAAAAAAAAATCTGTTAAGAAATTTTCTCCCTTACATATAAAATTTTATATTCTACTCACTTTTTGCACCAGGGATCCTGTAAGAGGTGTTCAGTCACAACAAAAATAATCTTCCTGCTCATTTTTATACTGTTAATTGTGGCTTCAAATTCAGATATGCCAGCTTCAAAGTCCCGTTCTTCTAAACAAAAACGAATTTGAAATTGGTTATTTTTTTCCAGAGACGTGAAATTCTTAGATACCCAATGCGTGTCCTGTTTTGCATGAATAATGTAGGCATCATAATCAAACTCTTCCTGTGGTCTGTCAAGTTCTTTAAAACCGAGTATTCGATTTACCGAAATATTCCAGTAGAAAGCTATTCTCCACCCTTCAAAATGGATGATAAAAACGATAAAAATTACTAGCATCACAGTAGCGGTAGTGATCACAAACAGAAGTTTAAATGGAGCACTGTCTTTGCAGGCTGAGCTATCAAAATGCAACACCAGACTGCCATGATATTTAGGTGGGGTGTTGCAAATGTACTGGGACCTCAATCCAGGTATATATGCTTGGGTCACATTCAGCCAATCAGCAAACCAAGCAATGCTTTCACAGGTGCAATCAAATGGATTGGAATCCATCTCCAGTATTCTCAAGCTCTTGAAAGCTGGGCCAAACACTTTTTCTTCAACTGAGGTTATCAGATTTTTCTGAAGGTTCAATGAATTCAGAGAGGCTTGGTCATAAAACAGAGTTGCCGGAAGCAAATTCAAATTATTTGATCCTAAATCCAAGTTTTTTAATTGGGACAGACCCTTGAAAACCTGAGCTGGAATCTCATCAAGCCCATTTGATTTTAAATTGAGAATACGCAAGTTGGGAAGATCTTTTAAAAAAACAACAGGGCCACCTGGATTTGCATGTTTCCAAAGTCGGGCTAAATTATTGTGCTGCAAATCCAGAATGACAAGTTTGTGAAGTCCACCGAACAAGTCTTCTTTTATGTTTGCTATGTTGTTATTGCTGATGTCCAGGACGGTCAGGTTTTGTAGAGGATGAAAAGGCGAAGGAGAAAGCGCCAGATTACTGCAACCTACCTTCCTCAGCATCAGTTTTCTAAGGCTTGGGACAAAAATGAATGATTCACTTCGCAAAGTCAAGTTTTTATTATAAGAAAGATAAATATCTTGTATGTTATTGAGACCTTTAAACTCATGACCTGTGAGCTCTTGACTAATTTCATTGAGACCAAGATCGAGAATTTTCAGGTGTCCCAAGGAGGAAAATGCCCCACTTTCTATTGTAGAGATTCTTGTTTTTGTGAGGTTGAGAACCTGCAAACTGGAATTAGCAAGTGATGAAAATGTTTTATTAGTTATTCTTTGTAAGTTTATGTTGCAGTAACAGAGACTCAAGTATTTCAGGTTGTTCAGACCTGTGAACATATTAGCAGTAATTCCTGGAAAATTGTTATTATCCATTATAAGGTACTCCAGGTGGTATAACCAATGAAAGGAAAAATCTTCAATTTTCCCAGTAAGCGAATTTATCAGATTAAGATGTTTGAGGCTGGATAATCCATTAAATAAACGTGAAGATACATGAATGTTGTTATGCTTCAGGTTTAAGTATTGTAAACTTGAAAGCCACTGAAATGAGTCATCTTCTATCACAGACAGAGAATTTTGGGAAAGGTTTAAAACTGTAAGATTTGTTCCTTGCAGTCCCTGGAAAGTTGACTTGCCAATGTATGAAAGCTTCACATGGCTCAGTGAGAGGTTCTGAATCGCTGTGTTTGATAATTCTGTACAAAGTTTCTTTGTGCGATTTTCACCAAGTTCAACATTGTTCAGTATGAGGCCAAACAGATTTCCAATTGCATGTAAACATCCTGTGTGAAACTGAAAGGAAAAGAAGAAAGAGGTTTGACCTAAATAAGGGGACTGTGTAAGAAAGTAGCCCCATAAGGCCAAAATTTGGAAAGGTTTTCAAACGAGATTTTCAAGCAGAATATAAATCCTACGCTCAGATTTTTCCACAGCCAAGTTCAGACAAACACTTCTTGGAGTTTATACTTCTTGTGATAATTTTAGAACTACTAGTTCTAAAATTTGTGACATGATTATCATAATTCTGAGCAGTACTCTTTTAGAAGAAGATAGAAAGTTGCTTAATGAGGTGCAAGTTAATTACAATTTTGTATCCAACTAGTAAAACTCATTCACTGGAAGTGTCTTAGAAATTGAGATAATCTCTTTCTTCAGCTTTCTTTTATTGGTATCTGCTAGGGATACCAATATACTAGTGCAAAACCAGGTATATTGTAAAAAAGTCATTTAGGCCTTCAGACAGCCAAGAAGAAACACAGTCTCTGTGTGAGCAGAAGCTACACTCAGGAAATGTGATACTACACACTTGCTTCCACAATATAAATCATAAGCCTCCATCGTAGTGCTGGCCCCTCATCTTGATTCAGATATCAGCTGGATGACTAAATACTCCATTTGTCAGAATGATTCAAATGCATAAGGCTGTTTTTCAGACAGTAGTACTGTAAAAATCAGGGCAGGTTAAACTAGCATAAAGTAGCACTGCCCAAGAAAGTAGCAGTCCCGTCTACTTATCCACACGCTGTACCACCTTGTGCCAATATGGCCATACATGCAGTCACATAGTGAACCAGACAGAGAACCAGCCTGACTGCAAGCTAACCAAGCCAAAAAATCTGTAGAGTTTCTCCAGTGATCCAGTGCATGGCCTCATTAAAGCTTGTACCAGAAAGAGGGAGGGATGAACCGGCCACGGGAAAGAGGATGGTGGGATTTCCTCTCAGCAGTGGTACAAGCTTATGCCACTCTACAATATTCTTGTAATTTCAATATACATGTTCTTTACGGATCAATCAACTGGGAAAAAACCCAAGCAAATTCAGTGCAAATTCAGCATTCATATGCTGAGGGTCAACCAGTTTAGAACTGCAACACTTACCATCACTCTTCAAGGAATCCTATTGTAACACTGAGGTGCAGGTCAGAGGGAACAGTGAGGTAGGTGGCAGAGAAAACACCCACCTGGTTTTTCAGAAGAGGGAGTATACTTTTCCACAATAATTATTTCTCCAGGGTACCCCACAGGCACAAATGGACGTTCTCTTTGATTAACTAGGAAGTGAGACCTAGACTGTATAACTAGCCTTGCATAATATTGCACTTTTTCCCCACTTAGAAAGTACGTCAGCTGTTCACCTTCAGCATACGAAAAAAATCCTGCATAGAAAATACCTGGTAAGGGTTCACAGAACTACTTGATCTAGCTCTTGCTTGAGACCTCTGATCTACATGGAACCAGCTCTTGCTGATTTCAGTGGGAGAAAAATAATTATGTGTATCACTACTGGAGGTCCGAAGCAATGCTGTATACAATAGAATGGTTTTATCTTTGACCTCAGTGGATCAAAAATGTAATGTAAATGCCATACGGTCATAAAGGATAAATCAGGATAGTTCCATTTTATACTTACACCTGTTGAATTTCTGTTGAAGTGCTTCCTACCTCTTTCAGTGGATTTGATGACAAATCAAGACTATTCAATGAGGCGTTGCTTAGAAAATGAAAGTCTTCCTTTTTTAACTCAGTGATTTGATTGCTATCCAACATGAGCTCACGAAGATTCTCCAACTGTTGCTGCAATCCTAAGTTTGCTGACTTCAAAAAATTATGAGATAGGTCCAAAATATTCAAGTTCTGGGGAGAAGATGCAAACAGAAAACTATAAAATTATTTTTATTTTATATAATACAAAACTATTTTGAAATATTGCATTAGAATCTAATTGATTAGAAATTAGTTGCAATACTACAGTTAAAATAAATCTGTAATAGAAAAATGGCAGCTTTCAAGCTCCTGCGGGAAGAAGCCTTCTGTATCTTCCCCACCTGTAGCTTTCATTGTGTCCATGATCTTAACTTGCTAAAATATCTACTGCGAACCAAAGAATTACTTTATTTAAAATTCCTTAACTCACTGAAAGCCCCCCTGCTCCAGATAAAGTGATAAAAGCAAAAGCCTACAGCCGGCTGCAGTTACAACTACTGCAGTATTAAACCTTGCATTCCACCCTCTGCACGGTGGTCCACCCCCATGAAGGGAAGTGAGGAAGGGGAGTGCAGTAGCAGCCCACAAAGATCAGTGCTGTACGCCTTGTCGTACTCCAGCTCGTGCCCAGGTGCTCAGACTCCTGCACCTGCAGGGGCGGAGATGCTACCCTAAAGGTGACTCCACAGAATGTGCCTTGAGGTGCCCCAAGCCTGGCCTCCATCAGTAACAGAGCAGCAGCAAAGCAAGGAAGGCCAGAACTTCAGTTCTGTTCCCAGCACCGAGGCTGGCTGTACTCATTTGTACTTAGTGGAGAGTCAGCAGTCCTACGATGCAAGCAAGTACATTTTATGTAACTGAACTGGAATAATGAGTTTAGCAGAAAAGTTTAGACTTGTTCAAAACAACATGCACACTCATTAGAACATTGTACAACAATTAGTACCCACGCATTGTCTCTATTTTCTTTTGTCCTTAGGCCCTTCCTTTTGCATGGTTCCCTGCTTGGTGCAAAGACAATGGAATAGTCTTTTCCTGCCTCCTGTGCTGGTACCCCAAATTCATAGATGCGACAGAGAAGATATTTAACCACAAGGTTAACCACAAGAAGATATTTAAACTACAAGGAAAAACAAAGGTAGAGTAAAAAGGTTTTTTACTCTTTCTCAATCCCCAAAGTCCTGGGAGACACTACATTCAGCCTAAGCGCTGGCCTTCATGGTCTGAGTAATTACACCTTGACCTTGAGAATTTAGGCTAGCTACCATTTTTAGACCCCTTGCAACTCAGATTCCACACCATCCATTTTGTCCTATACATCATCTGCTGCTGCTATTCTCCCAGCACAAATCCTGTATGGAGAGGTGCCTCAATGGGATGCAATAGGGAAAAGGGGATGGAGAGCACTGACTCATAAGAATGGCTGAGACTCCAGTGTGCTCTAACACAAGAAGCCACTAGGCCTTTTCTTTAGAAAAACAATGAAGGAAGATTATACGCTGGGTATTTTCAGATGCAAATAGGCAGCTGTTCTGTACACACACTGGAAAATACAGTAAATTCCCCATTTATACCTCATGTATGTGAAAAGGTGCATTTCTAAAGCTTACCTCCAGGGTTTTGAAAGGATCATTTTTTATATCTATTCTGTTGTATCCTAGATTGAGCTCAGTCAGGTTGGTGCAGGAAGCAAAGGCTCTGTCAGGGAGCTTATACAATTCGTTATGTTCTAACTTCAGAATCTGCAACAGGGGCACATTTTGGCACAATTCTGGTTGCAGTTTAGAGATGCTGTTGTAGCCTGCATTCAAATAAACCAGCTGGCTGTACTTGGTCAGATTTGCAGGACCTAGCTGTCTTAGCTGATTATGAGAAATGTCCAAACCCGTAATATTGTTTGGGAGATCAGAAGGAATTTGAGTCAGCTTTAGGTGACTGCAGTCAGCCATTTCATTTCGGATCTGACATTGCTTTCCAGCTGATGCACACAGCAAGTAGACAGACACCAGTCTGACAGATAAGCTGCTCCACCAAAGAATAGCACTTCCCATCGTTTTACCTGCAAAGGCAAAATGAACACAGTACAAATTACAATCATTTTGACACAACTTATATCTTCAACTGAAGGCTAAGCAAGCCAGGCTCAGAAAACATATAGTCTTATACTGAGCAAACACTCGGTATTTTTCACCCATGAAGTAGCATTCATTTCTGCAGGAAAGATATGTCAAAATCTCTCTAAATTAAGATGTTTCTTTAAAAACAATAGTATTGTCTTACGTAAAAATAATTATGTTCAAAAAACTACCAACACTTTATCTATTACCAATGCAAATTTCCAACCATTTTCCCTTTTCCGATTGATTTTGCATTGTTTTAACATGCATAAAATACAGTAAGTATGACAAATTATACACAGGCCCCTCAGTGTTAATCACTGAGCTCTAAGCTTAACCACACTGATAAATATTTGTACACAGGTCCCTCAATGTTAATGACTATGCTCTGAGCTTAACTACACTTAAAATATTTACAGTTATATGCAGTAAGAATACCTAATATACCACTTTTTTATTTTACAGTTCTTGCCAGTTTTTGTTTTACAAGCCAGCCACACAAAATTCTAACCGTCTTTCCATCTCATAGTGAAAGAAGGAATACCAGGCTATAGAAAGGTGTATGAGAAAGTAAGAGCAGGCAAAACAAATCAGTACCAACCTAATCGGAGAAAGAAACAGAGAGGAGCCAAGGTGTACAGAAAACACTGTCCATAGATTCAATACACTTATCCAAATACTTCCAGGAAAACTTACACATTTAAGAATTTATATACCCCACCCCATATGTTTTGAGCATTTCCATTAGGATGTCAACCTCTGTCCACTGGTGCTCTAATCTTCAATGGCTCTGCCTGTTTAGGCATTACGTATCTGATAAATCTCAGACTTTTTCGTATTTTATTCAGTTTCGATTTAGTATCCGTAAGATTGAAATTCACCTGGTGTTCTTGTAATACAGCTTTACTAGATAAGGAAGAAAATCAATTCCACACAAATTCTGACCGGAATAGAGCTGTAAGAGCTTAGAAGTGTTTGACTAACCTCCTGAGTCATGGGGCTTGTCTAATTAAATAGCATTTCTGCTAATCAAGAGAAGAGTCCAATATATCTTCCATATCATTCTCTACTGAACTAATCTTTAGTACAGGGAGAACAAATACTTTGGGAGTGCTCGTCAGAATATTTTTCCACGCTTTAGCAGAGAACAGTAAGCTTCAATTTTTTCTTTAAAAAAAAAAATAAAGCTTATACTTTCACCCCTGCAGCTTTGAGTGTCTCCACAATCTCCATATACACCTATCTGCCAACCTCAATTTACCAACGAGTTAAGTCTCAGCATGGTGGGCTCCCAGGTAGAGAAGACTCGGTGCCCCACTACAGAACAGGCTATAGAAGGGAATTTAACCTTACTAGACTTAACAGGAATTTAGAAGAGCTTCTCAAAATACTAACTCCCAGGAATATGAGCTTTCTTAGTTCTGCAGCTCACATTTTCCTTTGCTTGGAACCTGTGTTTAATTAACATGATCTAGCTTTGAGCACATTAGATTATTGCTCAATAGCAAACAATGAAACAAGAAATGAAACCAGCACACTCGTACAGAAGAAGAAAAAGCCTTTGGAACAGATGTATTTTAAAGAGGAGAGTTTTCACTACCATAACAAAACACTGAGGAACTGACACTGCAACCTGCAGCCAAACAGGAGTTTAGCAGGTCAGACCCCGGCAGAGTTTGGCTCCGTAGGTGACCTGCCTTTTCAGAGGGCAAGCATTAGGACTGTTCCAGTGACAAAAAGCCACATTACAGTGGCCAGAGGGGAACCCTGTGAGTGCCTCTGTAGGAGCAACCTGGCCAACTAGGGAGAGACATCAGTAAA
>NW_008825428.1:911109-912263 GCF_000699105.1 Pygoscelis adeliae
AAAGAGGGACCTAAAGTATTGCAAAGGTGTACGCAAAGGACTGCAAAAGACAATTTAAAATAAACTTTAATGAAAAAACTATTCCCTGCTGGGCACTGCATGTGGGCCTGCCCCATCTCCTGCAGCTCACACAGCCTGGCTCTCCACTCACCTGCCACCGGCAAACAGGGAAGGGGAGGAGACAGCAAATAACTGAACCCGATAGTCCTGCAGAGAGCCTGACCTGCTACAGCTGCTGCTGAACACAGCACCCATATTCCTGTAGCTGAGGAAAATAAAGGACCACTTGTCCTGCCTCATTCCTCTGCATCCCAGCTGCTGGAAGAGCTAAGGAAACCAAAGGGGGAGCTTGTCTGTAACAAAGGCTTTACCTCTGGCTTGCATCCTTCTGAAGGTTTGTTTTAGGGAGATCAGATAGCTGCCAGGCTCCTCAGCAGCTGTTGCCAGCTCATCTTCAAGTTTAAAAGGCATGAGAAACATACTGCGCAACCAAACCGAGTTCTTTGGCTGACTTCCAGCGAGGCCTGAAGGGCTGCCTTTTTCTGCTTTCTTCATTGCAGGAAGCCTGGAGTCAGCTTTAGGTGTTTTATGCTTTCGTTGGGGATCCAGTGAAGAAAGCACACACCCAATATCAGACTTAAGGGACAGTGTTACAGAATAATATTTAATAGACAAAAGAAAGAATGACAGTTTTAACGTTACGAGCAGGAACTTCAAAAAACTGGAGAATTCAGCAGGGGAGCCTCCAGCATCTCCCAGGGAGGGACATTCCCACTTCACCTATATTGCCTTTTCTTTTTTTTAAAACACAAAAATACCTCCTGCCAGCTGGGGACGGCACATCCAGGCACAAGCACCAAAGCACACTCATTAAGGAAAGGAAAGCGGCACCGTCTTTGCTGACTTGCAAGTTCAGAGAAATCCAAGACCAAGGAAACCCCCCGAACTCCCGAGCAGTACTTTGGCTTTGTACCCCTCATACCTGCATTTATTACTAAGAAGTGAAGAACGGCGTCCACTTACCGCTGCGGGCTTTATCTCCTCCAGTTTGGGGGCATCCAGGGACTACACAAGTTCCTCAGCACACCACAACTTTGAGGGAACACGCTGCCCAGAGCCGGAAGAAGTGAAACCGGAGGCGGGGAGGGGCGCGC
>NW_008825428.1:912462-919765 GCF_000699105.1 Pygoscelis adeliae
GGTTTCCCTGGCCTGAAACGCTTCAGAGGTGCCGAGGGCGGAGATCGCCCCGCAGCTCGGGAGTCGGGCTGGCACTTGCGATTTGCTGACAGAAACCGATCTGAGCACGCAGATGCGTCACAGGTGAGCAGCATCCCACAATCCCGCTCGTAATTCAGTTACAGTTTATTCCTAGCTCATTCCATATGAGCTCATATGTCTCTGAAAACCCTTCAGGACATATCCCAAAATCAGATATGCTGACCGACAGATTACTGACATGGGAATATTACTCTTTTAATGTAGAAACAAAGCACCGATAGGTTCCTACAGAGCCACATAAAGTATCCCTTTTTAAAAGGGAATTTATTTATGTGAGAAAGTAATATATTACATTTTTAAGAGAGATAAAGTATTTTCTACTGTACTAAAAGTAAGAAATTGTTTTTAGAAGTCCAAGTAGAATTTTTAGGTACAGCTTTTAGATGTGCGTCCTTCTGGTACTGTTTGTGAATTCACATGTCCCTGCTTTCCTGGGGACCTGACCCTCAGCTTCCTGGATGTGACAAAAGATCCTACTGCTTCAGCTACATTGGCATTGGTGAATCCTCTGCAGGGCTCATCCAGCCATACTTAGGACACAACCACAGCACTGACTTCAGCTTGAATTTTTAGGTAGTAGTGCTGTCCCTCTTGAGTAGAGAGTGGGTAGCTGCCGACTCACCCAGAATTCTTCATGCAAAGCTCGAATTCTTCATTCAAACTGTTTGAATTGCAGCCCGCAGGAATGTGTTAACCACCTGCCCACCAGGAGCTCTGGGGAGGGAGGGGACACCGCGCCGGTTTCTACCCTATATCCTGTTAAATCTGGGACCACTGACAGATTTGCTGTGGAGCCCAGGGAGGTAGGCTGGCTACCAAAAGGGGTTAGGGCCCTTACTTCCTATTCCCGCTCTCCAAATTCTTTCAGCAACTGCCTAATACAAGTTAATGTTTATCCTTGGAGTTAGGACACTGAAACTGAGACCAGAACCAAGCTCTTTTGGAGCTGAAAGGCTCTAAAGCCTGTTTCATTCCCATTTCACAGTTAAACCTTCATCCTCCCTTTCATCTTGCTATGGGAAGAGCAAATTTCTGTTCCGTGCTGCCCTGTGTGCTTTTGCACTGGATACGGTCATTCGATCTTAAGCACAGCCACCTGAGGTCACATTGAGTTAATCTGAAGAGGATTTTTCTCTTTGTGTTTTGTAACTCTGCTGCTTTGGAACAGAAGAGATCACACTGATGTTATAGAAACATAATAATTAACAACCTTTGCAGATCATTATTCCAGCATAGCAATACTCTCAGGCATTTTGCCTCATATCTCCCCCTACACCGTACTCACACTGCAGATAAAATCTGCTCTTTGATCTCACCTCACAATTTATTTCCTCTCTGTCCTCTCTTCCCTGTACACGTAGGGGAGTATTCGGAAGCTGGAGTAGTTTCAGGCACAATGGAGGAAAACCATCTGATGCTGATGAAGCTGCTAATTTTATCAGTAATGCCTTTCCAACACTATAGCCTTAGAATAATGTCAGTGGCTCAGGCAGACAACGGCACAAGGGTGCTCAAAAACTCCACTCTTTTGTAGAGCACTTGCACTGGGGGTAAGAACATTTATTTTATTTACAGAAAATTTCAAAGCAACAAAGCTGTTGTAGACATTTTGCAGCATGATTTGCAAGAACCAGCAGATACTACTGTGCAAGGTAGACTCTAGGACATGCACAACCAGCGCAGGTTCAGCAAGTATGGTATTTCTGAGGCAGAGGACAAAGTGGACACATCTGTGCTTATTTCGGTGGTGTGAAATCACATCAGGCTCTCAAGTTGTCACAACTCCACTGTACTTATGTTTTCAAGTGCTGGAAAGGACATGGCAAACTCATAATGGAGGGGAAATTTGAGCACTCCACATGTCTAGAGAATAATTTAGGAGAAAAACAGCACAAAACTAGGCAATGCTCCCACATGGTGGTCGAGGAAAGCAGCTCAAGTCAGTTGGTTCTGAACAGTGACAAAAAGCAGTCAGGCAAAATTCTGGAGATGTAGCCATTTCACATATATCTTTAATAGCAGAGTAACCAGTTGGTGCACAGACCTAGTTTAAGCTTATCCGGGCTATAAACACAGAAGGGTGGGGATGTAGGTGCAGTATCTCACAGAACACTCACAGAGCAAACATGCCACCATAACTTAGCCTAGAAAAAAGCAAAAAGGAAATCTACTGATCTTAACCTGATCTTCAAATGCATGCAAGTGAATTAACTTAGCACATGGCTAATTTGACTTCAGTGTTTTTGTAAACTGCAAGTCAGACTGCAAGCATCAGGGGGCAGACCCAAAATGACAGAACACACACAGACACTTCCCATGATTATGAGTCATTCGAGTGGCGGAAGGGCCATATATTATGGTTGGATTTAGACATCCCATGCGGCAATGAATGGGTTCACACAAACAGAATGTAAAGAGGTCGGAAAGCGAGCCAAGCTACCAGGAGAAATAGAGCAGGAAAGAGCAGAGCACTGAACAGTTAAGACCCGAGGCAAGTCTTGACAAGGGACATCCTGCAACATCAAGGCAACTAGAAGGGAGGACAGTGTGGCAGACAGAGTAAGCTTGTATCTACCTCCTGAGACAGGAGAATAGATGCTTTTCCTGTGTCGTGGTTACATGAATTCAGCTAAGTTCAATTGTGCTGTTGAAGAATCTAACAGGTCATGTGCCTTTTGGGTGTAATAGTTCCTTTAAGGCTGCTCACTCATCACTGCTAATTTACAGGTTGTAAAAATTGAATTACAACATTAGCTTTTTGTGGACACAAAAGTGGAAAAGGACATCTGAGGACTGACATGCAGATCAATGGGGTGAGGCAGATTGTGTTCGTTAGCATTCTCCCAAACTTCTGGTTGCTTACCAGAGGCAGGTGAATTTGTTTCCATGCATTTCTTTTTCTTCCCTCCCAAAAAAACCCCCCAGCTGAAAACATGGCCTGAGCAGGTAGCTGAGGACTCCAGCCAGTGTTTGGGATTTAAGCTATCTAGTAGCCAGCCGTGAGCAGTGGCTCTGGCTAAACTGTTTGTCACCTGGAAATAATATGCAAAATGCCACTGGACATGCACAGGTAACCTCTACAGTGTTTGGTCTCCAGCTTTGACACTGTGGCGTACACTTTCCTGGTGTGTTGCACTGACTGTAAAGATTAACTGCAACTGCAGAACAAGTCACATTATCTGAAAAATTCTGGCACAGTCAGAGCATTCACAAAAGCTCATTTCAGTACAATTAGGTTGCTTTACTTAGCCTAGCCAGGAGGCAATTTAGAGAACTAAGAATTCAACTCTAGGAACAGATTCCTCTTCAAAACCACCTCTCCTCTCTATATTGGGACAGTTACAAAGGCAGCCTTTGCAACCCTTTTCTCTGCATCTTCCACTGCTCCAGCAAGAACAAGGATGCATCACTACCAGTATGTGTGCCATGTTAATGCCTTTACTTTCCATCCAGGGAATTCTAATCCCAAAGAGAGAACCCTGGAGCTAGAGAAATGAGAAGTCAGTCACTTTTAAGTTAACCTTTTAGTTAGGGTCAGAGAAGGTCAAAATGCTTCACTTCATTATTTCAACATTTTTTTTAAAGAGGTATCACAATGTTTCATGTTTGCACTACTGGATTTATGTATGTATATATTTTGCTATGAAATGTTTTAGCTTTTTACATACTGAAGTAGCAAAGAGGCTGAAATTTAGGACTTGGGTATTTTCCTGTTGTGGAAATATTTTTTTGGCAATTTCTACCTTTAAGAACTCTCCCCAAAAGGTGACAGCCTTCTTAATCTTGTTCTTATCCAGCTTTCTCAATGAAGCATGCATATTAAACATTTTTTTACAGTAGTTTCTATTTCACAGCATCTCCCCACATTATTTGTCTGGTTTCAGAATCCCTTCCTTTTCTGCTGTTCCCCCTTTTTCTGGCACATTTTCATGGTTTTTTTTTTTCACAGTATATTTCCAACAGAAAATCTATATCCCAATACAGATTTGCCCCCACAGCAAGTGATTTCACTGTGAACAGAGCAAACTTTAATGATAAAGTAGAAATGCTAGCATTTGATTTACACTCATGCTTGCAACATAGATAGCAGACACTAGTACAAGCCTACCACTCTTAGAAATATTTCCCACTAAAGACTATGCCTTTGAAGGCAATGTAGTCTCTAACTTCTAAAGGTAAGCTGTATTTAAAAGAATCACAGCTGCATTTGATCTTTCCATTTACTAAAATCTCTATTCAGCTATATCCAGTATCTTTTTGCATTGCGTCTTTTCCTCAGTAGTCACTGTGTCCTGAAAGCCCTAAATGCTCAGATTCACTTAGAGCTCACAGAAGGTAAGATGCACAGAAGTGAATAAACATGCAAACACACCCACATAGTCCACCCTTTTTTCTTCCCCACCCTCAAGAAATATTTGGCTGTGCTGACAACTGATTTCAAATCCAAAGTTACTTCTTTACAATGGCCCCGGTACATCTCTTGTCCACACCTATTCTCTATTGTCTCTCATGAAACTATGGAAGCAGTGGCAATAAGTTATTCTTCAGGTTATTTTTTTCTCACCAAAATATATTTTCAACCCTACCAAATTTCAGGGTATGAAAGGAGCCCCCATCAACTGCCACGTATTAAAAGTTTCTAAGGTGTATCACAACAGCCATACACACAAGTTGCTGCATCTAACTTCACTTACAAGGTACCAGACAAATCATGAACATGCTTTAAAATGCAGTGAATATTCATTGTGAGCCTTCCAGAAATATCACTGCTTACGTGGTGCCAGTGGACCTCAGACAAATGATCCCGCTTCTGCCTAATCATGTGGGATTTTTGGCAATGCTTTGTTTTATTGTGAAGGATCCAAGGCTAGTTATGCATTGCTCCCAATAGGATTTTTTTTTTTAACTTGTCTTAGCTAACTAAAATTTTATTATGTTGCTTTCACCAGCTATAGTTTTTGGTTTGCTTAGCAGGATAGCCAAAGAAACTCTAAGAGTCGTTAGAAAACCAGATGTTTTAGGGGAAAGCTTTTGAGTAAGAAATACCAAATCATTTAAACTTTCTCATTTAATTTTGACATGCTAGAAAGCAGTTTATTTTAGTAATGGTAAACATGACTCATTTTAAATGTAACAAACATAACACAAAAATGATGAAGCTGAATAAAAGTATAGGATGAAGTAACATGACTCAACATTGTTGAGACAAAACTTCTGCTCTACAGGTGTTTTGAATTTCAATTTTTCATTCAGAATGGGAATGAACACCACAGCCATTTGAATCCAATCAATGGCTCTTTTAGGCCCATTGTCAACAGTGCCATTATGTAGCCCACACTCTTTACAAGTAAGAGGAACAGCGAAAGTTAGGAAAAGATTTACAGAGAAGAAAACAAGAAAGGTCAAGCATAACTGCTATTAAAATTATTGGGCTTTAATTATAATCTTGTTAGATTAAAATCTGAGGACTAAATCCCAACACCAGTGCATTTGATCATTACTAAATTCATCTGCAGAGCTTAAGAAAAATCTGTTGCTATTCAAAGATTAAGATTGTGAAAGCTTTTATCTATAAATAAAGTGTGGAACAATATCTTTCAATTCCTTCTTCTAGCCAGAACAAAGGCACAAAAAATAGAGAAGTATGTCTTATTGCAACTAGATAAAAAAATACTAGGTTTAACAGTTGATACACATTTCAAATTTCATTTAATTTGTAAGGCAGGTTTTATGTAAGTATTGGAAATACGACTTTCAGACAGCAATTATATCTACAAAAAGCTGAAATCCAAGAAAACATTTTACAAACAAAATGTAAAGCACTGAGCCTCATTCAATGTATTGAAATTAGGGACTATGACAATTTCTTCTATATTGCACAAAAAGCATTCCCTGGGGCCAGTTTCTTTTTGCCTGCTGCTTAATGCTTTAGGCATACAAAATGCATTTGGAAACATTTGTTTTCAAGTACAAACTGGTGTTTGCACACAAATGATATGATCCCATGCATGGTAATAGCTGTGCTGTTCTCCGTTAGCCATACTGATAAGGGGATTTAATTACCTTATGCCCCAGTCACTTAGCTATGATTTTCACCCAGTGGGGAATTGAACAGAAAAACAACGTGACATTCAGACTGATTTGAATTAGGGAAAGTTACAACTGCAGAACAACGTTAAGAAAGTATGGGTCACCACTCTCTTCAGCACCACTAAAGCAGCATGTCTGTAACATTGCAAACTGGTTATCAGTTGGGTTTCTATATCCAAGTACCAGGGGGTACCTGAGGATAATATAAATGGGCAGAGAAGGCAAAGAGAAATCTTCCAGTGTGTTGTTCATCCATGCAAACAATGTATGATTTCTGTATCTCATTTTCCACTTAAAATATGGGTCCTTTCTGCGGTAATGAGACTTCACCCCAGGCAGACAGAAACTTAGGAAGCATAAGGACCAGGGATCAGTACAGAGCATATGGAAAAATCCCATCTAAGGCTGCCATCTTGCCCCACAGCAGGTTACACTGGCTGAATTCTGACCTAATTTAAGAATTTATCATTCACTGGTAGTAACACAGGGAAGATGCAAGATGACTTGACAATGAAGAACACCACAGGCACTATTTAAATGTGTCTAATGAGTTGTTAATATCCATTTGAAACTTTGTATTACGCAACCGACTGCTGATCATTGTTAATTTAAAAAGATACTGAGAGCTAGAAAGATTCTGCAAGAGATGATTTTACATTCTTCAGAGAATCCTGCCAAGCAACATAGCCAAATAAAACTGAAAGTGACAGTCCATGTCATTGACACCTGCTTTCTGCTTTTACAGACTGTTCAAAAACTGCCTAGATCAGGAGGATCTGCAGAAGCTCTGCACATGCCACTGTCATGTCAGACCACAAAACACTAAGTGCAATGAACTTAAAACCTGGACTACTGTCGTGGTTTAACCTCAGCCGGCAACTAAGCACCACACAGCCACTCGCACACTCCCCCCCAGTGGGAAGGGGGAGAGAATCGGAAGGGTAAAAGTGAGAAAACTCGCGGGTTGAGATAAAGACAGTTTAATAGGTAACGCAAAAGCCGCGCACGCAAGCAAAGCAAAACAAGGAATTCATTCACTCCTTCCCATCGGCAGGCAGGTGTTCAGTCATCCCCAGGAAAGCAGGGCTCCATCACGCGTAACGGTTACTTGGGAAGACAAACGCCATCACTC
>NW_008825428.1:919905-931750 GCF_000699105.1 Pygoscelis adeliae
GTGGGTTGAGATAAAAACAGTTTAATAATTGAAATAAAATGACAATAATGTGATAATAATAATAATCAAAGCAAGTTATGCACAGTGCAATTGCTCACCACCTGCCAACCAATGCCCAGCCAGTCCCTGAGCGGTGGCCCCCCCAACCAGCTTTCCCCAGTTTATGTACTGAGCATGACATCACATGGTACGGAATGTCCCTTTGGGCAGTTGGGGTCAGCTGTCCTGGCTGTGCCCCCTCCCAGCTTCTTGTGCACCTCCAGCCTGCTCAGTTGGTAGAGAACAAGAAGCTGAAAAGTCCTTGACTAGTGTAAGCACTACTTAGCAGCAACTAAAACATCAGTGTGTTATCAACATTGTTCTCACCCTAAATCCAAAACACAGCACTGTACCAGCTACTAGGAAGGAAATTAACACTATCCCTGCCGAAACCAGGACAAGTACAAATTGAAAAACAAACAGAATATTATACAGAAAAAGTACAGGAGTGAGAACATTGCCAGTGATAGTTTCCTGCAGTAAGAAAATTTGTTATGGGACTGCCTATAACATGTACAGGGCAAAGAAGGGCAAAAATCCAATCATCTTACCGCATGGCTTAGCTCAGAGCACGTGAACGGTACATCCCAGCCTGACACCTGAGAGCGCTTAATGCAATGAAAGCAGTGCATCCTGTCTGAACACAGGAGTGACAAATCTGCAATGCTTCAAGAGAAAGAAAAAAGCCCTAATGTTCAGTTACAACTAAAACATTCCTCTCCAAAGAGAAATGAGAAGATCTCATAGTTCAGTACACAAATGTTAAGACCCAGAAACTGAAGAAAGGAGGCCTCAGATTCCTCAGCTCTCAGTGATTGCTGAGCAGCTTGCTCTTGCGTTCCTTCCAGTGAACATTAAAGCTCACTGGTAGAAACATTTGTAAGCAGAGAATTAAGTTTGGGTTTATTTTGTTTAAAGATTCAGCTTCAAGTCGCCTGAATACCTGAGCTGGAAACTAGTCTGTGCAGCAGTGTGTTGTGCGATCTTTGCCTAAAGCAGCTGAAGTCTTGCATACCAAATGTCTTCAACTGTTCAGAAATGTGTGATACAGTAAGAATCATTAAATCATCCCCTGATTTACTGCAAAACCAGTCTGTTTGCAAGTGCTTAAAGATATGCTTGAAAATCATTCCATTTGTAAAGAGCTTCCACTCAGCCGTAGTACTGATTCCATGAGTATATCTTATATTGAAAGTTATTTTGAACTACATGAAAATATATTAGAAAATGTCACATGGAACAAGATATTGACTCCTGTGTAGGACAGCTTTCTTACGGTTTACAGATGTTACACCACACACTTTACACATCAGATCTCAAAACTGGATGAAATCTGAATTGCTGGGTTGCTTAACACAACAAAGATTAATGTGTTACTTTTTAAAAAAAAAATTAATTCTGAGCTAAAATTAAAGTTGTTTTTGACAGAATAACAGATTTTAGAAATATATGTAAATATCTAGCCAAATATGCCTGTGCATGTATTCATAGTTATTAACTTTATACTGATGATGTCTGTGTATAGCAAGGGGGCAATCCAATTTGAAAATTGTTCTCTCGATGTGAAGTACTGCCACTTTGCTACATAAAAGAAAAACTCAGAACACTTTCTGGGTTTGAGTGAAAATTCAGTGGGTAAAAATTTGGCCTCAAAGGACATAGTTTCCATCAACTCATTAGGAATTTCATTTTATTACAAGTTGATACTTGTATTACTGTTTCTTCTTGATCTCAGGCAGAGCTAAAATATGACTGTAGCCTGGAACAGGGGTAACCCATTTTAGAGTTGGATTTTTTTAAAAAACGTCAGTCTTTCCAAGTTCCTAAAAAAAAAAATTCAACATATACAATCACACAGTCTTAGGTCTAAACCTAAAACCCCTCTCCAAAAAAATTTAGGACTAAAAGGTCAGGCTGCATACCACAGGACAAAGTAACCATTTCTGTATCAAATCTTTACCAGTAGCCTTAGCTAGTTTTCTATTCCTTTTAGATGCAGAAATCTTTCTGTGGGTTCTCATTTTCATCTCAACATCTTTTAACATGACTGTGAATGGAGATGTTAATATTTTCAACATTTGCATAACCATCCCTGTACTGCTATTTCTCCAGAAAGGAAAATGTAAACATGTTAGCCTATTGGTTGTATCCATGTTATTCACATTATACTCAGTCTAAACTTGTCTTTTAGAGACAAGTTTATAGACTTCTTGTAATTGGATCAATGTAAAATAAGTAAAAACTAGCACTCTGATATTTTCCTGGATGTGAAGATAGCCTGAAAAAAAACTCTCGATCAACAGTTTTAGGTTGTTTTTGTTTTTTTTTTTTTTTTTTTTTTTTTTTTTTTTTTTTTATTTGGTGATGAAAGCAGGGCCACTCATTTGGAAGTCACTTGAGGAAAAAGCAAAGATAAAGAGACAGACAGCAATAGGAAATTATGAGAAGAGCATTAAAAAGTTCTGGGGGAAATGGTCATATTAGTGTTCGCATTGCAGCCTATAGAAACAATATCACATTGGAAAAAGTGCAGGTCCACAAACAATGCTTCCTGGACTGTCTAGAAGCCTCTGAAGGAGCAGCTTCTACATGTGTCTTGCATGCTAAAAGATTTGAGAACACGGTAGGTTTCACCAGCCTGCAGCTCATTGCTCTTACATAAGACAGTGTAAGTACTGAATATAAGAAAAATAACTCCAGAGCAGGTGCTTAGCCAAAACACCAGACCTATGTTCTAGCTTCTTTGGGTCCCTCCCTTTGGAATACTGCCTTTTTCTTTACTTTCACTTTTGTGCAATTTCTCTGCAATGTTTGTACTGGTTCTGATCATGTACATATGTGAAAATGGGATTCTGAGACACTAATTGCATGCAAGATTATTGGCAGTCTAAATTTACAACATATGCTGAGCTTCTAGAGGTTTTATCTTAGGCAGTAGGAGCATTTTACGTCTTTGCTCTAATAGCGGCCAATCCAACAAGCAAAACAAGTCAGGAATTTCTTATTAATTGCCCAAAGATTGAGTCCACAATTATAAATCTGCCATTGTATGCACCTGTCTAGCTAATAGCTCCAACTATTTGGACATCCAGGAATTTCGGTGAAAAATGAAACTTCAGTACATCTGCGTAACCTACTTAAGTTCAGCATGGATGGCTTATATCAAGCAATAAGGTATAATGCATATTGGGAAAGTAAAGCACATGTGTTGCATTACCTAAAGTAGTGACCTCACATTGACATTCCCTTTTAATTACACCATGCAGGTTAGATATTGTAAGATGTTCGTTGTGCCAGGTTGTTCCTGACCACACTGGAAAACCCTTTGTAAAACAAGGGTCACCTTTCTACATAAACGTGACCACAAAGGACAAACTCCTTTCTCTTCAAGTGAAGTTCAGCACCTTCAATTTATCTGCCTAATATCTGTACTTACAGAATCAGCCAAAGTGTCTCAAAACATTTATTTGTATCTCCCAAACTATACATCTAAAGTATCTACTTTGGAAGTGATCTCCCTTACTATACTTTGTAAACAGACAGTCGATACTATGCATCTCTTCTGATTTGAATTCCTTGTGTTAACATGATTGAAAAAACCTTCAGTTAAAAGCACTGAAACAAAAATAAAGTTTTCATTTGGAGAAACTATAGGAGGCAAAGACAGCAGATTTCATTACGTATGGTACTACATGGCCAAATACAGAAGTACTGAATAGGTTCATTGAAATTCCTTTAGCTTTTGAGACCTGTGACTACTAGTCACTGCTTTATTATGGCTAATAGTTGAAATAAAAATAGCTTGATACAAAATTAATGTATCCAGAATATTTTAAAATGTTTTTGCACTACATTACTTAGCAATTGACCTAATAACAGAACTATGAGAAATATTATATTTTAGATACTTTAATTACAAGAAAGTTAGGGGAAATGCATTAAATCACCAGTTTATCTTTTCTACATAAGACAGTAAAAGCATTTGAAAAGCATGGAATTGTTATTGGTACTAATTTTTTTTCCCCACAGTAAAGCAGTTTGTAACAGAAAATGTCACATTTTATTATATTTTTCAAAAGGCGGCATCAAAGTATCGGGTTGTCCTAGTTAGCAGTCACTTACTCATCAAGCCGCCAAATTTGTCAGGTTTTTTTGTACATGCAAAAAGCCACCACGAGATGTCAGCATTAACTTTCTGCAAAATTCAAAAGTACCGTTTAGTTTCTCTTTAGGGATCGCTACAAACGCACAAGGTAGCTCATGAAGTGCAAAGGTCCTTAAGGGAAACATTTAACCTAAAGATTGATCCTGCAACTGATTCAGCATCAGGGCTATATGGCTGGCACAGCTCAATTTGCTGAACTAAATTTAGAATTACAAAGAAATTCCACATTCATATTCTTAATAACTGAATATTTAATACACATAAGATGAATCATTTTATTCAGCTGCAGCTAAGAAAGCCAAGCCCACGGCCTTAAAGAATCTAGTATGTGTACTGCAATCATTACTTATAAGCCTGCTGCTGCTACTGAATTTACTAGAATTTAATCTAAATAACATAAGAAGAAACATATGGACCTAACTGCATTATAAAGCTGTTAAAACAGAGTAATTCCTGCAAAATCAAGTTGCATTGTTATGACAGTGGTGAGATACCTGACAAACATGGCTTATTACTCCTAAGATACAAGCCTTAACCTTCCCCAAGACTGCCCACTAGCTATTTATCATATGATTTTCTGGTGGCTGATTCATTAAAATTATGCAAAAACAGAAAGCTGCAAGCACTTGAGATTTTTTTTGGCAACTGACAAAGCATCTGAGAATTTCTCTCCTGATTCAGTTAAGTGTCTCTTCTATCTGCTTACTTTGCTTACTGCCATGGGGATAAATGCCTTACTAAAATGCCTTTGACCTGGTTTTCTTTCTGAATTCTTGCGCTTATTTGTAGGAGCAGGCAGGTCTGAACACCAAGTATGAAAGTCTCCAATGTAGAACACGGGTATTGGAACCTAGACTTTTACACTGCTCCTCAAAGCAATTTATGAAGTTGATTCACACATGGTAGTAAGTTTTTCTGAATTTGCAGTATAGTTAGTGGAACATTTTTGGCCTTAGATTTCAAGACAGATTTCTGTATTTAAGAGGACATGGATTGAAGGGAGCAGCGGTGAATAATTCTGGATTAATATTTTTGTCCCAAACAATGACAGTTGGAGATTCATGTTATTAGCCTGATTGCAGCTGAGGGTAAGAGCAAAGTGTGTTGCAAATTGTCACTATGCAAGTCAGAAGGAATTCTGTCCTTTGATGTTCCCCTACAGTGTAAGTGTGAGCAGGCTATTATACTACCATTTTGTCATTTTCCCTATTATATAGGTGGAGGTAAAACTTGTTTTTCATTTTTAGAGAAAACTTGGGCATCTGCAGATGAAATATACTGCATATTATCAGCTGCATTTGTGCATGCAATCAGAAATCAACAGCCTAGAATCCCACTAGTTTTTCAGATTGGTTCTTCCTATGAGATTTTTGCCACCTATTGTATTGAAAATGAACTGACCATGAAATTTGTTAGCCTTAACAGCTTCCCTAAGCAGACTGTTGTATTGCTATTTTCTCCATTCTCTCTTGTTCCATTGAAATGGCTGTTACAGGCAGTTGGGTATTGTGTGAAATAAGTTTTAAGTCCCTTAGCACAGACAGTATCTGAATATAGCACCTGACAACCTTAAACTCTGGGCATTACCATAGTGTTAGTGCTGGTTGAAAGATTCAAATTTGAAATTTAAAAAAAACCCTGCAAAAGATCCAGAGGGCAAGTTCTACAGTCCTGGAGTCCAAGAGCACTTCAAGGTGTACAAAAGCACTGCGCTGGTTTACCTGTTAGAATAGTTGGACATAATCTAAGCACATAGCAAAACTGTCTGAAGCAAATGGTGCTTCTTTGAGCTACACTGTTTAACCTCCAAATCATTTCTGCTACCAAGGCCATTACTGGAGATACTTAGGAAACAACGGGGAAGAGATAACAAATCCTTCAAATTGCAAATAAGATCACTTCTACCAAGAAGCAAGACAATTCACAGTATAGTTCTGTTAACTTGTCTACCTTGTAGATCAAGTCAGACGTGAATTGCAAAAAATAAAAAATGAGAAAGGCAGACAAACTATTTACAAACTTAAAAATAAAGGGGTTCAAATCTTCTTTTTGTCTATTAAGTCACGTAGATGATTTTTGCTAAGAATAATCAGCAAAAAAAGGATAAATTTCACAGAATCTAGGGTTTTAAAACTGAGTGTTATGCCTTGAAATGATGTCTCTTCAATAGCTAATTTTTACTATAATTTAAACAAGTACAAAAAAGAAGCTGCTGCAGAGCTGCACATTTCACCAGTATTGCCGATTGCAACCATTACGCACATGATTTGGATTCCCAGAAAGCCTGAACTTGCCTTTAATTGACTTTACATGAAGAGTAAACCTTTGGGGTAAGAAAGCCTTATTACTTTTGCATGTTAGTTCAATTAAGTTGACAACTGGAAGCTCTTACATAAACATGACAGCTAATGACCTTCCCTCCAAACAAGCTGAGATTGTTTAAAAAAAAAAAAAAAGGACGATTCTTGAAGCTATAGCCTTAAACACAAAATAGTGAGACAAGCAAGAAAACTGTGAATCAGGAACACCAAATGTAAAAAAAAAATTTGTATGTTTTTCCTATGTTTTAATTTAAAAACATGCGAGAAGTTTTATCTCATGCCTCCTGTTACAGAGATGCCTGTCTGTACATTCTCAGAGCAACTATTCAAAAGCAATTTCTCTCCTCACAATATTGACAAGGTCAGTGAGGTCCACAGGAAGTCATGTGCTGAGTAAGTGCTAGTCATACAATTTACAGCTGCTTGGGTGAGGAGTTTTAATTTACAGCACATTTTTTCAAGTTGCCAACCTGTTTTAAGGAAAAACACCTGAATTATTCCCATCAACTTTGTTGTATAATCCCCATAAGTGAGAATGTTACCCAGATTTTTAATGCCAGATACAAATAGGATTGTGTTTTTATATATCCCGTGAACTAAAATGGGAAGTAGTGCCCACTTTATATAATTACAGCCACTTTTCATTCCTGTTACATGTAACATGAGATGAAGAAGTAAGAGATATCAGAGCTCTGAAAGCGGGTTTACAGGGACATAATTGAAGGAGTGATTAATGGTGCTGCACAGAAAGGATCTCCTTAATCATTTGGATACAGAATAGATCATGGCTCTAAAAATACTTATAGTAGACACTAGAACACTGTTCTCTGCCAGTTACCCTGCCCTGTTGCATGGAAGTTTTACATCAACAACTTTAAAAGTTGAAAAGGGGAAAAAAGAAGGTCAAAGGATATAAAAAAGTGATTCGTTCTCTTAAGCAAATAAAACGTTGTGTGCACATATACATTCCTGTACAGTGCCTGGAAACACATCGCAGAAGGGTTCTAATAAATGATCATATTATTCATTAACATTTAAAAACTATTTCAACATACTGCTCTGTGGTATGTTCTCAGCCTGCTTTGCTGCAGTTAAGAGAAAGGTCCAAAGTTCATAGGGGAGGGCTTGTAAGCAGCTCACAAACAATGTGCTTGAAATTCCTTCCTTTTGTAGCAGGAGTGCAAAACTACAGTTGAATAATTAAGCTATTGAACTAGGATTTATGCCGAAAAGACTAATTTGTAAGCTGTGCCCAAAGTGTCTGGGTTTGAAGTGATTTGCATATTTCTTCCTCTGGTATTCTAGGAATGCTATGGGAAACTTGCTACCCCAGGTCTCAGCAGTAGGTTTCTCATGCATACCTTTCCAAACTTGTCTTTGAAAGCGTGAAAGCAATGAGTGTGACATCCATCAGTGTTATATTCGTGTAGCTTATGAATACAGGTATTCATGAAACAGGAAGTTAACCTGAAATTTCTTACAATGTACAATGAGATTCTGTTTATCTAGGTTATATTAAAAATTAATCCTAATGATTTATGCAAAAGCATAAGGGCTCTGATAAACGTAAGCAATGAAAGCCAGCCAAATGTTTATTTGCCAAGATAAAAGCAGACTTCATATCTGTGCAATAGAAAATAGTGATGACACTGCACAGAATGCAAGGCAGCCCTGCACATTCCCCTGCACACACTTGTTATTCAGTACTCTAGTACAAAGCCTGCTTTTGTAGCTGGAACTGAGCAAAAATAGAATTTGACTGTGACACTTCAGTATTCACATTATATTCCTTATTTCATTGCGTAACAAATTCATTAATTTAATCATGGGAAGTCATTAAGCTATCAACTTAAATCACTCACCCATATGAAATTACTTTTAAATGCTAGTTTAAGGAATGCACATAAATTATGGCAGAAGTCTTCACTTGGATCAAATCAAATGATATCAAATGGGAAAGCTAATGCAATGCAGTGGCTATTCAGGTTCCGTAAAAGAGACAAGCAAACAAGCTAGGCACTAAAGACACTGTTGGATATAACTCAATTTTTACTGCAGTCTGCACATCCAGGGTATCTTCTTCCAGGGTTTGACATTTTATGGGGATTTTTTTTTTTTGCTCTTGACATACTTTTTTACTTCTTGTGTGAGCAATTTTGTTTTTATCCCTTACACAGACCGAAGCAGAATCCTTTGGAAGGAGAGTGGAAGACGTGCTCCTTTGCTAAGGGGCAACTGAGCATGCCTAAGGGAAAGAAGGTTCAGGACACTGCAGGGTGCACAGCTGCATCAAAGAGGCCCTGCAGGCATTCAGTGCTGCCTCACTGCACTGGCCTGCCAAGCACGAGGAGCAGTGAACCTTTCTAGTACCCAGGAGTGTGGTGGGGAATGCATGCAGTCATCTTTGGCAAGCCCCTGAAACATGCTGAAAAGAGACCCCTGCCATCACGTCTATTCACTATCAACCTTGTTGTGTTGTAACAAACCCTTCTACAACCACAGATCATCAAGAGGGATGGAACTACGTGCCCTTAACTTCAAAGCATAGCACCTTTAAGTTAGTCCACTTAGAAAATCACCATAGTAAGCCTTATGCTGTAAATGAGTTTATAACTAAAGTAAATATAGCCCATTAGTTTGTTAAAAATGTGAAAGTTTTTTCCTCTGCATCTAAGACACTGCTTGAACATTTCAATTTTCTTGGTACCATTGGTATTTTTGACTTTAGAATGTCTAGAAAGATGCTTTCACAGAGATTGTGAGACCACATTTGCCTGCAGATGACAACCACATAACAGAATCAACTTCTGTGCAGCTTGTACAGTGTTTTACAGATTTTTGTTGGACTGCAGTAAGTGGGGCTGCATTTTTTTTTTTTTTTAAATCAATAAGCAAGTTTTGCCACAGGAATAGCTACTTAATCAAACTTATACTTTTTTTCAGTGGTTAACCCATTGAAAAGAATTTAGGGCCCTAGATAAGAACAGCCACCTCATTTCTTAATAGCAATGTAGCCAGATTAAGTCTTCTCTACTCAAAATTCCTGTGCAAATCTGCCATTGCAAAAAATACTTATGTTGTGTCAAATGCAACCTGCTTAACTAGCTGGCTTTTAAACTCTTAACTTTTGTTTTGATACTACAGATGCTCTTGCAATGAGATACAGCAAAGAATACTTTCACTTATGACTATAAAGCAACTTCTGATTTTTTTTTGCTGCTAGGCAAATGAAACACTATCCTGTACCAAGCATTAGTAAAAGGGAAAAAAATACACTCTACAGATGCACGTACACAAGAACAATTTTCAGCAGGCCTAAGTACAAATATGGCAAGTGAAGGTAGGAGAACAGTGACATTCCAACTAATAATTCAGGGTGGAAGCATAGCCTAACCTCATGACCAAGAGCTGCATAAAAAAAACAGGCCATTCCAAATAAATATTGTCTAAATACAACATACATCATTCCATCAGCAGCTTGGAAAGAAAACATGATTATACAAAGTTTGAGGAACTTTTTATAAAGTTACATAATTTCATATGCTATGTAACACAGGAAACTAATATCTGCAGTCAATCATAACAAGAAAGAGTCCTTAGGGCATACCCAACCAGTGCATTTCTAGACGTTCAAAGCTTTGCCTGTTTGGAAGCACATACCCTGCATGAGAAACTGATTTTAGGGGAGGGAAGCTTGAAGGTGGTGTTTGGATAAATATAACCTTTGCAGAAGCCAAAAACTCATCATATGGGTTGGAAAGAAGTAGTCAAAGATCATTGCTTGAATGGATTTTGTCAGGATCAAGGCAAGAATCCAACAGTACATACCACCAATGCCATCCACTTACAGCACTGCACAAATAAAGTTTCAGAAAATAAAATCTGGAAGAGGGACTTAGTACAAACCTACCAGCCCTCACATGAAACCCACATTTTGTAGGAAGTAATAGGCAAATGCATGGCAAAATTAGGACAAAGTGACTGCTTCTAAGTCTGTATAAACTCATTTTACATCTGTACTTACCCACAAGTTTGATTTAAGGTTGCAGTATTTAGAGTTGGCAAGGCCATGATATATTTTTCTGATTTTCATATTCTTGCCCAACTCCAAGCCATTTTGCCAGTGAAGCCTAATGTAAATTCAAAGAAAAACAGGTTTTCAGTAGAAGCACTTTTTAATGCTAATCCCGACAAACCAACATGTTGCAAGGGGAGTGCAAAAATCCTGCACCTGAGGAGGAATAACACTATGTACCTAAACACACAGGGGTCCATTTGCATGGCAAGTGGCATGGCAGGGGAAAACCTGGAGGTCCTAGTGGAAAACAAGTTGAACACAAGCAGAAATGCACCTGTGCAGCAAAAAAGCCAACATCTTGGACTGCATTAGCCAGCAGGCTGATGCAGGCAGTTCTTTCCCTGCACTCAGCATCACTGAGACCACATCTGGACCGCTGTGTACAATTCTGGGCTCCCTGGGTACAAGACATATAGACATACCAGAGTAAGACCAGTGAAAGTGATTAAGGGATTGGAGTGTTTTTCATATGAAAGGCTGAAAGCACTACAATTGTTCAGCCTGGAGAAGAAAACAATCAGAGAGGATCTCTGTGTGTATACGTATCTGGTGGGAGGGTGTAAAGAGTCTCAGCCAGACTCTTCTCAGTGGTACCCAGTGAAAGGATGAGGCAACGGGCACAAACTGAAATACTAGAAATTGTTTAAACAAAAAATTTTTACTCTATGGGTGATGAAACACTGGAACAGGTTGCTCAGAGAGGTTGTAAGTCTCCATCCTTGGGAATATTCAAAACCAGACTGGACATGGCCCATATCAACCTGCTCTAGGTGACCCTGCTATGTGCAGGGGGTTGACTAAACAGTCTCCAGAGGTCCTTTCCTCAATCCTCAACTATTCTATGATTCTACAAAGAGCCAATAAGACTTCACATCATCCATTTCAAAGAGCTCAGGCCAACCTA
Organism: Pygoscelis adeliae; assembly: GCF_000699105.1. NCBI lineage: Eukaryota > Metazoa > Chordata > Aves > Sphenisciformes > Spheniscidae > Pygoscelis > Pygoscelis adeliae. The sequence goes on from NW_008825428.1 coordinate 931,413, forward strand.
CCTTCTTCTTAATGGGTTTTCACTTGGTCACATCTGAGTCTAATTAAAGGAAAGCACCAAATGTACCACTTACAATGAAAGCCAATTTCAGGCTTTCCTTTACATTATATAGCACTGTGTATGATACTGGAAAACATTCACTGATAATATTGTTAGAGAGCCATGAGCCTTAACTGCCGATCTTTACACAGTGCTAATGGGAAGCTGAAACACCCTATGTCAACAAGCATGCATTTAAGCAGAGTTAATGTAGACTACACAATACTGCAGCAGACTAAAAGGAATTGGTGCAGGGAGGCAGGCTATCTCCGTATACTCAAACTTTAGACTTTAAATAC
>NW_008825428.1:931796-942841 GCF_000699105.1 Pygoscelis adeliae
GTTCCTTTGAAATCAAAGGTGAACATCATCTCCTCCAAAGGAGCCTGACATTTTGATGTAACCCATTTGTATTGTACTGTTCTGATGGCCTAGGGTGGAAAAATAAATACTCCCTCCAGTGCCTGTCAGTAGGTAAGAATTAGAAACATGACCTACAGTATGGCATTCTCTGCTTCACAGAGATCGAAATGGACCAGAAGAGGGAATAAGTTACATAGTGCTGGAGTTTCATTAGCCAAAGATGTTAAGAGATGCTGAAATGAGAGTTTCTGCTGTCTGTTCTGTTAGAAGTGCTGGGACCAAGAATACTTTGCCTAGAACAGCTTCTGTTTGGTGGACGTTACTGTGAGTACAAGTGCCTGAACCCATTAACATTCTTTGCCTTATACTATCCATCATGTTGAGGTCTTCAATCTCATAAATAAAGAAATTCAAAGTATTTAAATGTTTAAGAACATGAACGTTAATATCACTAAAAGAAAACAACTGCTGTCATTTTCTTGCTTTAAATGCTTTTTTACTGGAAAAAGGTGAGGGGGCAAGAGGGTTTCCCCCACTGCCATTTTTCTCATCGTTTTAGCTTTCAACTAAAGTACAGGGAAAATGATACTATATATAGCAAACCCAATAAAATTAGTATATGTAAATTGACATTATAGAATTAGTAGACTCTTGGATTTTTATTACTTTTATGTAGGTAAAAATAGAAAATTAGAAAATTCTTTGGTTGCAAGTATATTCAAATTATGAGCAATACCTTCAATTTTGACACTCTTCGCCATATATCATTATATATCCTGAATGTTGCACATATGGAAAAGTAGGATAAGATCATGTGACTGAATAAAGTTGTCTATATTGACAAAGCCAAAAAAATTAATGAACTTTAGACACCTGATTTCTCAATAGAAGTAACCATGTTTACTATAAACTTTTCCTTACTTCCAAATGCTTTTATTCCTTTTAAAGAAAGTGATAAAGTAACTCACTCACAAGCAACTACAATATGGTGCCTTCGTTGTCAATGGCAATTTTTTAACTCTGACCAGTCTACCACACAGGACTAAGCAGCCAACATGAGCACGAGAAATCTGACGTTTGTTTTCTCTTCAGTCCTAGAGCTGGGACATCTCCTGTTCCATCTTTTCTGAGCTGATATTAGCTACTGACTCTGTACACTGGACCCGGGAATGAAAACACAGGAAACAGAGCCTTCCTTGGGGCCCTGGTGACCTAGAACTTCATGGATGCTCCAGCAAATGAAGAACCTCATTTCAAATGACTGGCAATACTTACTGAGCAGAGGAAAATAAAAACAGTATTTCATTTATTCAGCATCTAAAGCCTGTTGCAAGCAATGATGTGACAGCCGCTCAAGAGAAGATATTGCAAGAATCCTTCACAATAAAACCTGAAAATAGGGTGGTAACAGCTCCCTACCCAATATCTTATTGTATTATAAAGGCTCAACACAGCCCTATTGAAATCAATGGAGGTTATGCTTATTTGCATTAGCAAAGGATCCAGCTGCAACTATTTAGTGATCAACAGCAGTTCAAGTATATTCTAAAGAACCTGTTTGTTTTGCATTCTCCTGACTTTGAAAACTGTTCAGTTCATGTACAAAAACTTGCATTGTTCTGGAACACGGATCTACTTGCAAGAGGTGACTCATTCTTTTGCTGGGGACAGCATTAAAAGTAAAGCAAACTCAACTTAAGTTGGAAAGGAAATAACAAATACGCTGGCAGACAGGACTAAAAGGCTCACTGCTGTCACACTGTTAAGTCCTAGAAAATTACTCTATCATTCTGCTGCCTGAGCCTAAGATTCTTTCCTTTCTTCTTAATCTCACTTTCTGGCCATTATCCAGCTTACTTGATTCATCTCTCAACTTGTAGCCTCTGTCGATCTTTAGAGAAATAAGCTCTTCAGATTTTTTTTTTCCTTTCTTCTTGTTGCCAAGGATTCTGTTTAAAAAGCATGCTTGCTTGACTTTCAGGAATTTGCACCAATATAGAATAGCGATGAGTTACAGCACGTTCAAGAAATGCACACACTTCCAAGCACAGAAAGAACTGATGACCAATAATGCAGCAATGGTATTATGGTGTACATATTGCACCATTTACTATTTATTTGCAAGAAGGTTTATAAATATTTAGTTGTATTGGTTTAAAAACAACCAAGATCCTAATAAGCCTGACAAATTTTTCAGTATGTGTTATCAAGTACAATATTACAAGCCAGGTGGATATGAAAAGTATGTCTGGAAAATTGACAAGTTTTTGCTTAAAAACAGTACTGTGGAGGATTTCAGTAGAAGTAATTTTTCATGCTAATCCTCACAGTAACTGGGGATGCTGTCAAACATTAACCCTCAAAAGGTCATGTCTATTATTTCGTATTCCAAAACTTCTCATTAAGCACAAGCATAAATCAGACTTTCAGTCTTTTGGGGAAAGGGGGTTTAAACCAGAAGAAATAGAGAGAGAAGCAGCCTTCCTTCAATTTTTGCATCACCTGGGACAGCAACCTCTGCCTTCCACAAAGGAGGATGATCCCATGCACCACACTTGGCTAGGGTTTCTTCCCATGTCTTGTCCTGGAACTATTCTTCCTTGTACAAAACACCCCACCTACTCCATATTTTAAATACAGGCTTCCATACCATGAGGAAAAATGCTGTTGCAAGGTACCAGATGGAGTTTGTTTTTCAATGCACCATTTCTCCAGTCACTCCAATATGTGAACAATGTCACCCAGGCTAAGTTTTACTACCATCTCTGTGGCTTAGTGCTCCCTGCTGTCTGGCTTTCAGTCTCTAGACATGTCCAATAGAACATGCTAGGCTCATGGATTTAGGTGCAAGGCAGTGGCAGCTACCTTGGCCTTAAAGCTTCTTCTCATCTTCATTAGTGTAACAGTCCTTTCCCTGGCATCTATCTTTTTGTAATCCTGATTCACAATAATGCTTCTAGTTTATGGTGCAATTCAGACACTGATACTCAAATAGTTTTCTATTGGGTTAGAAGCAGATTAAACATATCGTTCAGAATAACACTCTAGTCTAAGTAGGAAATTTTTAATGTTAGTTATTTTACTGTCAGGTGTGTATAAACTCCCCACCCCAAGAGGACTGTGTAGGTACATTCCCTTATTGTGAACACTGTTTTAATGTGATAAGAGTTCCATCAGAGCACTCACCTTCCTGCTAAGTTTGCCATTTATGGAGATCAGAGTCACATACCTCAGTTTGTCTCCCATCATGACATAAACTATGTGGTAGGTACAGTAGACATAATACTTTTCAGAGGCAATGCACTAACTGCACAGATTGCAAAACTTTCACTAATTTCCTTTTAGTCTTGGGCAGGGAGAGAAGACCAACACTTGCTCAAAATGGCAGTTGAAAATAAGCAGCTACCATCAGAATATTGATCTGGCCTGTGGCTCATTCCTTTGCCAGGCCAAGAAATTCTTGGATGGTCAAAAGCAGGGTGCAGGCCAGGTGAATTGCCTTGGCAGCCTGAAATATGGCCCACAGACTATTACATCACTGTATTTATGCAAGTGTAATGTTATGCAGGGAGTGCAAGCAAACATCTGTGCATAGATAAAGCCTGGTAAAAGCTAACAAGACTTTTCACTGTTTGCTGTACTTGGAGCTTTCATATTTTTCCATTACCCAAACTATTTACAACACTCCAGATTTCAGTACTAAAGCTTATGAAAAGGCTTTTGCTGTCCATTACTCTTAAGGCATTTCGATTTCCTTCTAAAATAGCATCTACCAAACTAAAAGTGCCGTGCAAGAAAGTCCAAAAAGTACTTTCCTATCCAAAACATATGAACACCAAGTTACTGAATTGTCGTATTTCACCTGCTACTTCTGCCTTTGAAGATGATTACTTTTCATTCATAATTTCATTCAGAGTGCTTGATGTCAGATCATATCTTGCCCAAGAAGAGTTTCATGGAAACAGATTGCTCATGCATGAAGATATACCTTACAGGGTATCTCACCCTACCAGAACTTTACATACTTGCTCTAAGTCTCAGGATATTCAACTACATCCAGAAGCAAGTCTTAAGAACTGTTTTATTTAGTGAAATTCATCTCAGTTCTCATTGGGTAGATGACTTGACTTTAAAAATAAGACAAAACACTTTGAAAAAGTCAAAAGCTTTGAAGCAACATATTGTGATCAACACTTAATCTGGTTTTGTTCTGTGCCAACAATCATTCTGGAAAATATTTTGAAGATAATTTTCCCAGCTGTGTATTAGGTAATAATTTAAGATATTGTTCTCAAATGTTGTTGTGAGTCATGCCTAAGGGCACACTTCATAGGATTGAAGGAGTCAAATATGGAAGCCCCACTAGGTTTTCTAAAGAAAGCAAATGAAGCTGCTAAATTGAGTCAAGATGGACAAAAGGTAAAATTATAATGTAACTCATCACAAAAAAGAACTAAAAATGTCCTATTATTTTTTAGTGGGACATTCGTGAGCCACCATTCAAGATTTATCCATCATCAATAGAAAGGTTTTATTGAGACAAGCACTTATAGCAAAGTCACCTTTATGTTTCATGGTGAGAAGGTCAATCATCTTCAAATACATCACCACCAGTCACCCACGTTATTAGTCTAAAAATCCCTGAACCTTGTTGCCAGGTACCACATTTTTAGAAACACCTCAGCAAAACACAGCACTCCAACTGTTAAGCAAAAATTACGTCTGTTTTAGAGTTTACCCTGTCTTTCAAAGGCAACATACAACTAAAGAAGTCCTGGTTAAAGAAAAGGGACAGCAACATAAAGGTTAAATCAGTGTATGCTTTACTCAACTTTTTCCCCTTTTGTACCTTTGATATCTCTCCTATTACTGCTCACACTAGGTGGCAGTTACTAGCAAAGGCAAGAAAAGTAATCTAGAAATCCAGGCAAAGGGTCCATTGCTTTCTAAATGTGTAACTAAATACAGTCTACAGATACTATCTGTAATTATAACACATCACTGCATCCTTCCTTTCTGTTATGAAACTTACACAAAAATATTATTTAATTGCAATGTAAAGATCTTTAGTCAAGCATGAACACTTGTAGGTATGAACACCAAATTTAGTCTCTCACTTGTTGATTCTATTGGCTCCTGAAATCCTGTGTGTATAAGGCACTGTACCCACTGAAGGGCCATGCCAGCAAAAACTTTGTCACGATTCAATACAATCAGTCATTGCTCTTTAGGTGAGTCACTAATTGTGGTACGAAAATGTCAAGTTGAAAGCAATACATGATATATTTGAGGGCGATCATCCTTTTCATCCAAATGCTGCTAAAAGATTAAGTAGGAAAAAACACAGGAGACTTTTCAGTTAAAACAGAAGATGCCCAAATGCAGCTTTCTATGGAAGCTATATTACTGCATACATAAAGAATCTCAAAGTCTACATTACCCAACTCAGAAAGGATTCTTTTAATCTTATTTCGTATCAACAAAACCAAAATAGCTTCAGACAAAGACAAAACAGAGCCTACTTTCATACAAAGCAAATGGTAGCACAAGAAAAATAAGAAAATGTGCTGCTTTGAGAAGGAAAGACACCTTTAAAAGATGGCATAGATTTCTAAATTGCCTCAAAGAAGTTAAAAAGGTACCCTCTGTACCTTATGCTTCATCCTAGCCACAGTAAAAAGGTAAAAGCTCCTACATTTTTGTGCTGGGGCAGAGCGAAGCTGCATTTGTTGCAAGTCATTGATTGCTATTTAGGAACAGATTAAGGTGGCATTTGGGCATCTCCAGCACCACACATTTACCTCACTTCCGAACTGTTCACCGAGACAGGACTGCTGATGGCAGCAATATCTCCCTTTCATAAGCTCCTCTTTGTTGTGGTTCCAATTGGGTCATTCACAGGCTGCTATCTTCCTAACAGGCAAGGGCAGACCCTCAACAGCTGGCTCACAGCTTTCTACCTGACTCAGTGAAACCCTTAAGAGTATAATGAAGGCAACAGATTGTTCACTCTGCTCCTTATCAGACATAAAACTCTAGATTAGGAAAACAATTTGTTCCCATAAGAAATTTCTCAGTTAAACAAAACTATTGCATATCTTCCTACTGATTGCTGTATCATGAACTGGATCTGCAGCCACTAAAGTTGCCTGAGTAGCTGTGAGTGTAGGTGTACTCGCAGGCCTACTGTATGAGCAAAATTACCATAGCAATTACAGCTCCCAGAAGTACTACCTTAAGGCATTTAAAGATAAACCTGGTTTTGGTGGAACAGAAATTTAGCAGTGCATGCCAACATCGCAGCAGTCCAGAATGCACAACACCAGGCAGAACCAAGCTTAACACCTCACAGGACAGTTCTCTCCTTCAATAAACTGGGTCAGTATCTGCAATTCAGAATCTAGATCTACAAACCCAGCATTGCTGAGTAACAGCATAGCTGAGAGAAATCTTCAAAACAGTACTGTGAGGACAAGAACACTGAAACTAATGTCTTAAAAATCAGGGACTGTAACAGTAGACAGATCACATCCTTACCTGTTGCTATAGCATACTTTTGTAATTACGTCTAAGAATTCTAAACAGCCATGAAAATTACCTTAAAAATATTGTTTTACATTAACTGTTATAACAGCATACACAGTATCTTTCAAAACCAATAAATCCATACAATTATGAATTGCAGCTTTCAGCATAAAGATAATTTGTAACAATTCCTCCAGTGCTATTATTTTTAGGAGGTTTTCAGAAGGATGAACCTATAACCTACATTTCAAGTAAAGAGGGTTTAGGTGTTAAAGTACCACACTTATTGTCAGAAGTCCCCTTCTCTTAATTTCAACTTTTGCCCACCACCTCTTTCCTCTACACCAAACAAAAATTTGGACATTAATCAGTCACCTTTGCCCTGACTGTGAATATCCCAAGTATAACAGTGTGTTTGGCACAGTGGGCAATATTTGGAATGAAAGTAGTTTCATACCAATCAAGTTAAATTATAATCCAGACTAACCTCAATCCAAATTCTAGAAAGACCACCAGCATTAGACAGAACAAAGTCAGGGATTCTTAAACTGGGAATTACAGCCAGCCACAGTACAACAGAGGAGCCTTTCAGGCACCACAAGGACTTGCAGCTTCAGACAATCAGCTTGCAAAAGCCTAACTGCTCAAGTTTATCCTCCTGGTTCCATCTGGATGTGGCATAAAGGCAACAGCAAAAAGAAATCCCTGCTGAGTTGAAGAGACTGGAAACAGGTAGGTGCTGAGAGGGGATGCAAGACGGCTGGGCGATGTGGAACTTGTGCCTCTGCTAGGCAGTAATAAAGTAGAGAAGGATGGGAAAGAGAAATGACAAATCAAAGTGTAATAGTCCTAAAAACAGGTGTTCTAAAGCAGGGAGTCAGAAAAGAATAGTCAATGTAAAAGCTAAAGCCTGAGGCGGGCTACAGTAATTTGCTGTGATCTTGTTTTAAAGAAGGGCTCAAGTGGGCGGAAGGCTACAGAGAAAGGTGCCTCAGTCTAAAAGGCAGCTAAGAAAAGCAGCACTGAAAAAGCCCATAGAGGGTAAGATAACGTGGGATGTTAACCGTTGCTAAGGTTGTTGCTTACTTTACTTCTCCTTGTAAATAAACCTAAAATGTGGGAAAGGTAGGTGGAAACTTAACTACCCCTTAGAAAGGTCAAACATAGAAGTTCAAGTCATCCCTCTTGCAGCTTATGCTATCATTCCAGGCATCTGCCACTCACAGGCAAGGGTCCATCCACTACCCACCCCCACTTGCTGGAATGGCCTTTTTTCAAGATGACCCCCTCAAACATAAATCACTGCACTCATCACACTCCTGCTGCCTACAAGGCCCCCACAGCAAATGGAAGTTGCCCAAAGCCAGTGGTCACTCCAGGACAAGGCTTTCTTCTTACCCCACAGAACATGCCTTTTTGCATAGCTACAAGCCTGCCCAAACAGGCTTCACTTTGCTTATGATGCCATCACCATAGCAAGCTCTTGCCCCCCTGTATCTCACCTCACAATCCCCTGCCACCCCTAGACAAGGCTCATCCCCACACATCCCCAGCCCTTCCTTGAGGAGGCTACCTGCACCTGAGGGCCCCTTTTTCATAGGACTACAAGCCTGCTCAAAGAGAAAGCATTCAAGCTTATGAACATTGTTGCTACCACACCATGGACTCAGCAAGTGAAAGCTGTGCACTGGCATTCACACCTGGACAAGGATCTCCCCCAGTGGTTTCCTTCTCAGAAAAAACTTCAAACACAGTTGGACATAAAGCACCCTGCTTGGGAACACCACTGCCACTGCATGCTCTGGATTCCCTCCTCTCGCTCTCTCTCAGAGATCTACTGTTCCTAGGGAAACAGATGGTCCCCTGTTGAGAGTATGAGCTCCCACAAACACCACGCCCTTTGCTTCTCAGTGCCAGTGCTGCCACACATTTCTGCCACCTATGTCACCTTCACAGAACATGGAAGCTACATACAGGCTTCTGCCCCACCTAGGGGTGGCTACCCCCGACCAAAGGACCGCTTTTCACAATATTACAAGCCTGCTCAAACATGAGTCACTTAGCTCACGGGTGAGGACTCGCCACATAACAGGTCCTGTCTTGGAAGACAAGCCCACCCAAACGTGAGGCACTCAGCTCACGAATATCATCACTGCACTCTCCTGCCACCCCCACCACCCTCACACCATATGGAAGCTGCACACATGCGTGTACGAGTCTTACAGAAGGCTGCCCTCCCCGCAACAACTCCCTTCTCACAAGACTGCAAGCCTGCCTAAATACCTCAGCCCATGAACCTGTGCTGTCACAGCACCCCTCACCATGCCACCCTCAAAGGCATCTGCTCCTTCTGGGCAAATCTCCACCCCACCCCCCATCCCTTTTCCAGAGACTGCAAACCCACCAAAATGCCTCTCATAAAAGGCACTTTGCTAGTAAACACCATTAGCACTGAACATTCCTGCCAGCTCTGCTGCCCTCAGAGACCATGTAAAACTCACACAGGCATCTGCCCCTCCTTGAGGAGGCTAATCTCTTCTGCAGTGGACACTTTCACAATACAAGCCCATACAAACATTATTTAGTTCACAAACATCTTTGCAGCCAAACTCCTGCCGCTTCCACAAATGGCAGCAGCACACAGGCTTCTGCCCCCCACCCCAGATAAGGCTCCAACCCCTGCAACAGGCCCCTTCTGCTGACATGAGGCCACCCAAACATGAGACATTCAGCCTGCAAATGCAATTGTATGCTCCTGCTGACCCCATCACCCTCACGGCACATGGAAGACACGCAGGCATCTGCCATTCCTGGGCAAGGCTTTCCCCATCCTCCAAGCAGTTCCTATCTTTGGAGGCTAATCCTCTCAAACTTGAGGAACTTCACTTGGAAACACCATCATACCCTCTGCTCCACACCCCCCCACCAATGGAAGGCATATAACAGTGTGCACCCTTCCTGTGCAAAGCTTCCCCATCGTCCTCCAGTGGATACTTTCTCCTCAATCCCACAAGTCTGCTTCAAACAGGAGACACAGCTTCTGAACACTACTGCAGCCACACTCCTACTGGTCCCACAGCAGCCGGAAACTGCTCACAAGCATATGCCACTTTTGGGCAAGGCTGCACTCCTCACTAGCAGTTCACTTCTCACAAGAGTACAAGCCTTCCCAAAAACTAGTCCCTTACCTTATGAATACCACCACACTCTCTTTCCACCTGTGACACCCATACACGCATCTGCCAATCCTTAAGAAGGATTCTCCCTCACCCCCACTGCACATCACTTTTCCCTAGACTGTAAGCTCCCCTCAAAGACAAGGCATTTAAGCTCATAAAGGTCATTGCCACCACACACCCCTGTTCGTGTCATCTTCACAGCATACAAAAGCTGCACACAGGCACTGTCCCTTTCTGGGGAGGCTACACCCTACCCAGGAGGGTTCCTCTTAAAAAGGCCATGAGCCCTTTTGCACAAAAGGGATTTAGACACTCCTGCCACCTCCACAGCAATCGAACTGTGTATTAGGCATCTGTCTCTGTCCAGCAAGACACTGTTCCCCACAAGTTCCTTTTCACCAGACTATATGCCCCACCAGACTTGAAGCACTTAATTTAGAATGCCGTTGCATAACCCTGCACCTTCCACAGCTCATGGAAGCTGTGCACAGGTGTGTGCCACTGCTTGCAGAGATTTCCCCCACCTACAACCCCAACACTTTACAAGCTTCTGTCACCACTGCACACTCCTGCCTCTTGTATCACCCTCACACACACACCACTCCTGGACAGGGCTCCGTTTCTCCATTCTCTTTTCATATTTCTGTAACTCCACAGTTTACTTCAATTGTGAATGCCATCACACCCTCCTGCCACCCCCACGGCAAACTCAGGCCACACACAGCTCTCCACCCCAGGTAACACCTTCCACCCTCAGAGTTCCCTTCTCCCATAACAGATGCCCACACCAATGCCTCCCAACAAGAGGGCCTTAGGTCAAGAACACAGGCCCTGCATCACACTGTTTCTGCCAGGACCACTCTCAAAGTTGATTACCACTCCTGGGAAAGGCTACCCCTGCCAAGGGGACCTTTTTGTAAGGATCCTAGCTGCCAAGACACCTCCTAAATGCAAGGTATACTGTTTGTGAACACCACTCCCACTGCACACTCCCTCTACCCCACCACCTTCACAGCATACAGGAGATGCCCGCATGCATCTGACCCTCTATAAGGAGAGGCTCCCCCCATATCACCCCACACCCGGTCCCTTCCCATGAGCCCAGCTGCAGGCTTCACAAGCAATCCTGTATCCTCCTGTCAGGACTATAAACTCACACAAATACAACTCTGCCACTTCCCCAGCAGAGGCAGAGCTCTAAGCAGCCACCAAGCTGGGGTGTAGCTCCCCTCCACAAGAGGTTCCCTTCTTGCATTATTACAAGACCTTCTGAAAGTACTTCATTTAGCCAGGCAAGAGCCTCACACTTTCCCACCCACC
>NW_008825428.1:942951-948200 GCF_000699105.1 Pygoscelis adeliae
CACCACCCTTAAAATCACCTACCACTTCTATGAAGGCTCCTCATGCCTTGAGGTGCTTTCCAGAAGGCCCTGTGCCACCCAGACAGTTGCCATACACAAGGTATTCAGGTTGCAAACAGCATCATATGCTTCAAGCTCTATGTCACACCCTCACTCCCCCCCCCCATCACCCATACCCACCCACAAGCCTCCCTCCTAACAGATTGCAACCCTCAGCAAAGCCTTTGACAACAGTACTGTGCTCAGCCCCAAATAGCAGTCTCACCACCTGCTCCCAGCTCCTTTCCTGTAACAAGTACCTCTGTGTGGGGCTTGACTGTCACACTAAGCTTCTGAGAGGACAGCCGGCCAGAGCACACAGACTCACAGCCCCACAGCTGCCACCCTCACAGGAGTAGGCACGCAAACCATCGCCTGCCCTTTTAGAGCCGGCCTCCCCCCCCCAACATCCCGCCTCCATGGCTCTATTCTTGTGAGATTATGCGCTGATGTAAATGGCCATTATGAAGCACGTGCTGGCTGTTGCTGCCCCATGCTGCCGCTAACCGTCACTGCCGCCCCCTCCGCCATTATGGGAAAGGGAAGGGTGCCCACCCATCTTCTGGTGGGCTTCTTCACAGCTGCCCGAGCCTCGGGGAGCTTTTGCTGGTATATGATGTGGTTTTAATTGTGTAGGGCGTTTTATGTTTAGTATAGTATGGCAGCAAAAGGTACGGGAGTCTGTAGTGGTTTTACTTAAAAATGGTTTGGGTTGGGGTTTTTTCCTCTCCCCCCCATTTTTTTTTTTTTTGCATATGAAAAGGGATACTAACTATTTCTGGTAAAAAAATGTTTATGGTTGTTGGAGAGATGCTTCTTATAGCTACCTTAATCTTACAGCCCTACGACTGTAGCTTTGATCTAATTTAAAATCATAATTAAAAAAACCAAACTGTTGACTTAAATGAACAGCTATTTTTCATGGTTTTTTCATGTTTGGTCCCCAGTCTTAATGCCCAAATTGTTGAAGACATTGAGGAGCTGCTTGGATTCAAAATAGCTATGTAGGGCTTTTTTGTTGTTTCTTTCTATGTGTGCAATTGCAAAATAATTGTAGTTACAAAAAGCACAAGTGATGCAACTGTTTATTCGCAGTTCTTCTTGGGGTGCTAATGATTAATTCTTAATGTGTCACACCTCCAGCTTAAAAACTTTCAATATAGGCCTGAGAACTTCAGGGTGGAATGAGTAGCTCCTTGATGACTGTTACTAAACTGTTGTTTTACTAGGTATGATAATAGCTATAAGGAAGCAATCAGGATAGACAGTAAAGGCTCGTTTTGGAGAGTACTTTATCTTACTTCTTGGAAAGGTTCCAACACTGCTTCGCTTTATAGCTTGTTTCCTCTTGTCAACTTTTTGACTGTTTCTTTAGCAGTCACGTGCCGAGGCTAAAACATTGGCTTCTGTTAGAAAGCATTAATTTTCTAACTTTTTATCCTTTTCTTAAAAGTTTGAATCTAATAGTGATATGAGGGGCTAAGATTATGAGAAACTTAAATATGGAGAAAGATTGCATACAGCTATTGTTTGAGATAAAGGGCGAAACCAATTTCTATAATCTAACTGTATCCTTTACTTTCTGCAAAATGAGGGAAGTGAACTCTTGGTATCTTTAAAGAAAGGTGAAACAACTCCTAGTGAAACTGAATTTCTCAGGGAGAACTTTGCGGGTGTTGCTACAGTGTTAACACAGAGCACCTGTTCTAGTCTACCATAAAGCAGAGCATTTAACTTGGCAATATTTGTTCCTTGTGGAAATGAGTTCAACTGTTCACTGTAACATCCGCCCAACAGTGCACAAGTTCCAGAGCACTAATAGCTATGAAAGCTTGCTTTCAAATCATAAAAACTCTGGATCTTGTGACTGAATGGTAGATGTGATTAAAAATGTAACTTTTGCTGTTGCTAAAAGTGAATTCTGTGGTGTTAATGAGGCAAACTTGTTTCTGCCCATTTTCCTCCTATTTCCTGATTTTTCAAGTTACGCAGCTGTGTGATTTTACCTTGGTTTTTTACCACACCTTCTTAATTATGTTGCTGATGAGCTTGAATAGAGTCTTATTTTTCCTCAGAAGGAGAAAAGCCTTTAAGAATGAAAAATTAAACATATACCATATTAAGTTTTTAATTTGCTTGCCCTGGTAATTTGTCACCTACTTAACTTTCAAATCCTTTATTGAAGTCAGTCATTAAGAAATTATTTCTGTGAGTTTTCATTTCAGTGCTGAATTAAGTTAGTGATACAAGCTTTGAGCTGAGTTGAGAACATAGTCAAGATGTCCTTTTTTAAAAAAAAAAAAAAACAAGCATGGCTTGTATGCTTACTACTGAGGACAAGAACTACTTTAGTATCTCTTCTAGACTTTTTCCAAGCCTTTTATTGCTGTCATAATATTAGGTTAAAGACAGCGGAGTCAAATAAAATACCGCTAATTGGATGCTTACCAAAATAGAGCAATCCAAATACTGAAGAAAAAAAATATTGGACAGAACAAGACTAGCCTTCACACTATTAAGAATTTAGTACAGATAAAATCACTGTAATCTGTCAATAAATAGTCAAAGTTTTAGTAAGAACTACAGTTGACTTAACCCTGGATAAAACATCTGTAGGTAGAGTTTAGTTTTGCCACTATGAACTAGCTGTATATTCTGTGGCAAATGTGTTTTAAAAACTAGCTGATTATTGCTAGTAAAGTGCTTTTAGTGCCTGTGGATACTGAGTAGTTGAGAGAATGTTTTATGCATTTGTGATGCCTGTAACAAAAGTGAGGGAAAACTAGGCAAGTACTAACTCTCTTGCTGTGGCAAGTTAGTGAAAATGTGAGCTATCCTTGGCTCGTAAGTTAAGGCAGAAGTTAGCCATCCAGACTGATCTCAGCATAACTCCTCTGCCTAGTGCTGCCGGGCGAGGAACAGGATTTAGAGTGTAGCCCATTTATTGTGAAGTAGCTAAATCCTAGTGGAATAGAGAATGAGCTGGAGTTATTTGCACAATCTTATTGGCACAAGGTTAGAGGGGAGTTTGCTTTTCATGGAAACTATCAGCTTTGGCAGAGGTACAGAACTGTTCTTGAATTTCTGGGGAAAGTCTTACATCTTTAATACTTTCATTTTTGAGGAAACAGTGAACTGTTTCAGTGCAGATTTCCAAGTGTAGTGTATGTGTAAAAATATCAAGCCAATCAAATACCAACAAGATGCCAAACTAAATTATAGTTACAACCACATCTACTGCAAGTAATGTAAAAGTGACCTTTCAAAAACCAACTGACAAGTAAAAAGCTTCTACAGTAGCACTTAGAATAGGTATTTTTAGATATTTCTAGGTGCGTGTGGCTTAACTGAAGATTCTCTAACTCTTCTCTGGGAATACTGATTCAGTCATACTGCTGTAACAAAGTGAGTTAGCTGCATGCTTTGCGCTTCTTGGGAGTACAGCCTTGGAGTTACAATTGTCTTAGTACAATCCACAGTGAGGATTGGAGACAGCAAGGATTAAAACTACAGTGGTAAAATAATTCCAAATTAGATGTGATGGGATAAGCAGTTACTGTTAAGTCTTGGAATCTGCCATAGTTTCTGCTGACAGGTAAAGATGGAGACAGAAGCAGACCGGCAGTCCACTTCTGTTTAACAATGTAACTAAACATGACAAATAATTCTTTCTAATAGACTGCTTTCATTAATCCCTTCTCTTGAACATCACTTGCCTCCTAGGAACTTCCCATTTAAGACATTGTTGGGGAGAGAAGAGATGGAACAACTTTCCTGCTCTTAAGTTAGGAAATACAGTTCTGGGTGAAAGAAATGCCAAGTGTCTTTTGCAGTATAAAATGGTATTTCAACACAACTGGCCACAAGCCTTGGCTGACTTACTACCAAGGTGTTCTTAACTGGCATGAAGTGCTACAAGTAGGCTTGTCTGCTGTTCCTGTAGTTACTCACTATGCAGTTACATTCCTTGTTAACGCCAGAGCATTTTTATCTAGAGTGACCCCAAAGCTTCTCAGTGATAAGGGAAAGCTGATGTAGCAGAAGCAAAGCTGGAAGGAGAGCAAGTGTCTGGTCTGGTGCTTCTGCCAGGTGAATTGAGAGGTAAAGATGCTTCTGAGGCAGGACACAGTGTAACTTTCTTGTGTAACTTTCTCTTCCAGACTTTTTTCTCCTTCTCCTCTCGGAGACAAAAACAGCTTGCAAGTCCTTCCAAGGCTCTGTCAAATTTGAAGTAGGCCATGGAGATATTGGTGCTTTTTCAGCCCTAGACAACTGCGTGCCTTGTGCCTTACAGTACTCGGCTGTGACTAATAGTAAGTGGTGGGATATCATGAACAACTGGAAGCTTGCACAATAATGTTATTCAAACCAGTGTGTTATTGCCAATATAAACTCAAATATATTTAATGTTATCGTAATTCCCTAGCAGCCTTCCAAATTGGCTGGTAGGCTCTGAAAGACCTCTTTATTGTGACTTCGTAAAACCCTGACAGATTAAATAAATGGATGTTGTGCTCTTAAGCTTTTTTAAGAGGCATTACAACTGCCTCTGCTAAGAAAAAAAGGAGGGTAATTGTCATAGGCGATTCCCTTCTGAGGGGAACAGAGGGCCCAATATGCCGACCGGACCCATCCCACAGGGAATTCTGCTGCCTCCCTGAGGCCCGGGTCAGAGACATTACTAGGAAACTCCCTGGTCTGGTACGGCCTTCTGACTACTACCCGCGGTTGGTTATACAGGCTGGCAGTGATGAGGTTCCAGAGAGAAGTCCTGCAGTGATCAAGAGAGACTTCGGGTCACTGGGGTGATTGAAGGATCAGGAGCACAGGTAGTGTTTTCTTCAATCCCTACAGCAGCAGGGAAGAATACTGAAAGGAACAGGAAAACACACCTGATCAACACGTGGCCCATGGGCTGGTGCCATCAGCGGAATTTTGGCTTTTTTGATCATGGGGAGGTGTACATGGCACCGGGCCTGCTGGCGACAGATGGAGTCCAGGATTCTCGCTCATGAATTGGCAGGGCTCATCGAGGGGGCTTTAAACTAGGTTAGAAGGGGGAGGGGGATAAAACCGGGCTCACTAGAGATGAGCCTAGGGGTGGCATGCCAATGCCGGGGGCAAAATCGATAGCCCAGCTCAAGTGCATCTACACCAATGCACGCAGCATGGGCGGCAAGCAGGAGGAGCTGGAAGCCATTGTGCAGCGG
>NW_008825428.1:951284-981792 GCF_000699105.1 Pygoscelis adeliae
TGTTTAGCCTGGAGAAAAGGAGGCTGAGGGGAGACCTCATCGCTCTCTACAACTACCTGAAAGGAGGTTGTAGCGAGGTGGGTGTCGGTCTCTTCTCCCAAGTAACAAGCAATAGGATGAGAGGAAATGGCCTCAAGTTGCTCCAGGGGAGGTTTAGATTGGACGTGAGGAAAACTTTCTTTACTGAAAGAGTGGTTAAACATTGGAACAGTCTGCCCAGGGAAGTGGTTGAGTCGCCATCCCTGGAAGTATTTAAAAGACGTGTAGATGAGGCGCTTATGGACATGGTTTAGTGGGCATGGTGGTGTTGGGTTGACGGTTGGACTCGATGATCTTAGAGGTCTTTTCCAACCTTAATGATTCTACGATTCTATGATTCTAATGGAGATTAAAATCTGTCAACTTTGCTTTCTGCAGTGTAGCCTTGCGTAGGCCCACATGTTGTACTTGAATGTGCTGATGAGAATCTCTCAGATCGGAGAAAATGGCAGCCCCCTGAGGATGTGAGCACCTCTTAGGTTTTTTCTTTAATCTCAAACTTGTACTTTTTCTTCATTCATCGAAATAGCTGCTGTTTTTTCTGACGTTGTTCACTTTTGCTTGTAGGATACTAACACAAACCTCTGCTCAAGGCTTTGCATTCCAGCAGTGCTGAAATCTGGCTGCTATGTATATTGTGTACTTTGAGGCTGGGTCCTATGGATAATGATTGAAACACTGTATTTAGTAGTAAGGTGCTAGCTCCAGTAGCTATTTAATTTTTTGAATGGTAGGTGCTATGAAAATAAGTTAGAATTGTTTAGAAGAGCTTGCCATTTAAGAACTACACAACTTAGTATTTAGTAGCCAAAGGGTATGGGAGAAAAAACTTTTTTGTGGGACTGAGCTTGCAAGAGAAGGCTACAGCTGAGAAAGGCAACTAATTGTCCACTAGGCAACTAATTATCCATGCAGATAAATCTGTCTGTGGTTTCTGGAAGCCCAACTGCCTCTTTTCCTCCTAGCTCTGGTAGTGCTCCAGGTCAGCAGACAGGGCTAGTTCCTACGCAGAATTGAGTCTGCTGTAGGACTGATGCTTCGGATAGCAGCAGCATGTTGATGCCACTAGCTTTTAGCCTGTTAACACGCTAGCTGGTATTTTTCAAGTGCCCTTCAAGTAGCATGTAACATTTTTAAAGGAAAAAAGAGTAGAGCCCACAAAAACAGTGGAATGGGGAAATTTACCTCATTTTTACTGTGTTAAATATTTGTAACATTTACTTGATCAATGCTTGTTTCAACTCAGCAACCTGCTAACTTATGATAAATCTTGCGTTAACTGGAAGCAATTATTTTTTTACCTGCCAAAGCTGCTAGAATCATAAGATACTTGACACTCTTGGTTTCTAGTTTTATGGCTGCACTGAAAACATGAACCAAAGTGCACTGTAAAGGTGGTGTAAAGACTTTCTGGGTTATTGCACCCCAGTTATTAACTTGACCTATTTGGCAAAGGGAAATAGCTGATCTTTGTTTTTAATGTTGATATTTTGATTTAATAATCCAAGAAAATTTAATTGTGGCACCTGGTCTTCCTTGTTTCTGCTATGCATTTGTTGTGACTTGAGAGGTTTCCTGTGTGCTTCCAGAATCTGTTATGATTACAGGCTCCTCTTCACTTCTTCATGCTGTTCTCCAAGCTATTGCTCTAAAAAAAATAGCTTTCTGTGGAACTTTTTAGATTCCTTTTGTACAAGGCAGGTTTAAGGAAAGATACTGTTCTTGTTTAAGGGAACTTCATGAGGAAGACAGGCATAGCTTGTCAGAAGTCACTTATCAGTCAGCTCAGGATATTTGCAAACCGGTATATATCTGTCACGCCTAGAGAATACCTGTGCCAAAACTTCTAGCATATGTGAAACTGCTCAAAAAACATCTTCAACTAGAATAATGGAAAGTAGCAATGTACTGAGATGAATATACTAGCTCTTTCTGTATTAAAGCTTATAGTAGGGCTTTTATAGATAAAGGTGGTCTTTTGTCTTTATGTTTGATCTCTCTCATGAACCTGTGAGTCTAACGTTTTCTTCTGATTCTATAGATGTTGATGTTATCTGAGCTATGCATTTTAATTTCACTTAATGTACTTGCTTTGGCATTATGTGTTTTATCACTAGGGAAGATTCCATTTCATATTCTGTACTGCAACTTTCTCTACTGAATAGAAAAGAAAGTGTGTATGTAATCCACCAAACACAGATTTAGAATGCTAATTCTAATCCCCCTTCCCTCTGAGCACTGATTGAATTTAGTCTTAGTGAATTGTACTGCTGTTAGATTTCAGTTCAGTTAAATAAGAATGGTTAGTGTGCCCGGCTATTGTCAGTGCCCTGCAGTAAATGTAGCCAAAGTTTTAAATTGGTGATGGTTGACCTAACACAGCTTTGTTATACATAAATGCACAACGAAAATTTCAATTTTGTAGATGTCTTTAAATAGTTGAATGTAACTTGTAGTTGAGTAAAATGTTTGGCTTAATCTTAAAAAGTCAAGGAAGTAAACAAATTGATCCCTGGTCACTTTGTGTTTTCCAGTGCAGCAAATGTAGTAAAGATGTCAAAGTTATTTGTAAATTGTACATTAAAGGTAAGTGTTGGGTCATTTACTTTCAAAAATGGAGAATTTTTAAGATCCTCAGTCTCGCTTTCAAAACTGATGTTTACAAGCACAGAACTTTAGATATTACTTCTCCCACTGGATTAAATTGTCCATGTACCTTTCACCTTGATGTTGGGAATCCTTGAAAGTAATTTCCAAGCTGGTTGCAAATCAGGATTTATTTGAGTATAGGCATCTAAATTCAGAAAAGTGATTCTGGGAGCCAGAGTTCAGCTGTTACTTGATCTTCAGCTAACCTTGGGAACTGTTATTTTAGTCTGGGGATTATAAAGTGGAGGGGGGAAGGGTTAAAAAAGGTTGTCATATGGCTTCTGTACATACTGAGAAAGCATCGTAGCTTTGGCAAGGCTTAGCACATTAGCACCAATTCACTCCAAAACCCAAACAGGATTCATAAATTGTTTCTCTGCCTGGAAGCTGGTTCTGGCACCTCTGCTCTGAAAGCATGTTTAACAGTACTACCTGGTTGAATTTCTAAACATCCAGTTGTCTTCCACAGGGAAAGGTGCATAAAGATGCCTTTGCAAGATAGCCTGGAGCTAAGAATTTACCTAGTGCGTGTGGGTTGGGGTTTTCTCCCTCTAATGTGAGGAGGCTCTTAACCATGTTTCCAGCTTCATTCGTGATTCCATGCTCTAGCAGGCTATAAGCTGTTTTGGCTGCTTGTTGAGAACTCTTTGCTGGGCTGAAAAATGTTTCACAGGCAAGAAACAGGGTATTAGTACAGGAATGGAGGCTTGAGTCCTGGTTCCTACTCCAATTGTCGTGTACCTCAACTAATGGCTATCATAGATGTTTTTATCATAGCTACTGTGGCAAGAGTGAGCCCTTAAAAGGTGTGCTAATAGCTGTTGTGTGTATGAAGATGAGATTATTCACTTAAATTTGGATTACACTCTGCACAGGTGCCCAATAGCAATGTGTTGCAAGCTTTGAAGGGATTGGGTTTTTTTTGGGTTTGGTTTAGAGGAACCTCTGAGAAGTCTACACCAGAATACTTAAGGTTTTTAGTGGCAGAATTCTCACTCTCTCTAAGTAGATACAATATGCTGATTTATAATATGCTGATATATAGTGCTTATTGGTGGGCATTCACTACGTACTGCAACATCAGGAGAATTATCATCTTTATTGTTAAAAGATCTGTATGAATGCCTGTTAACATCAGGAAACACATTCTGGTTGTTTCTCTCAAAAACTGAGACTAGTAGATACATCTTATGTACATGCCATTAGTTACATTGTGTTGGTAATTTTATTTAGTCTTTTAAACTCTAAAATAGATGCAAGAATGTTATTCTTGTTTAAGTGATGCAATTCATAATACCCTTCTAAGATGGATTAGGTAACCTTATTTAACTCTATCCTCTAGAGGTTCTTAATAACCTTAACATATCTGTCATTCCCATCTGTTTTAATTTAAGGCTGATTATGCTAACATGCCTTAAAACTGGAAACCACCTGACCATTCAATATTGTTTTAAGCAGACACAGCTTACAGTATTTTCAGGATATAAACACAAACCTTGCTATTGTGAAGCTTATTCATTTTATTAGGTTTGTCCTTGTTTAGTCTACATGTAAGCTTGGAAAGCTATTAACCTTTTTTGAGAGGCTTTTCTTGGTTTGGAATTTCCCCTCCCCCAAACCAGCTCTCGCTAACCTGCTACTGTTCTTGTAACTGTCAGTTTTCTGAATGTGTCCCCGGGGAAATAACTGAGCCCAGCTGAAGGGTAAGGTGGGGGCAGTGAGTTCAGCAGCCATCTAGTCAGACTTGCAAGGAGGTAAAGGTTTGATGCTTCCCAACAAGTAACAGATTTGATTACGCTTCTTCATTGTGCATGAATGCAACACACATGTTGTAAATGCCTTATGTAAAGGCTACCATGCAGATCAGAGAAGAAAGGGCAACACTGGAGGGGTACAAGCATATGCTGTATTATAACCCTATACAGTATCTGGCAAGCAGACTGCAACATTTCTGTGCTGGAGTGTTCTCATTTCAAGGTATTGATATTTTCTTTACAATTGAATGCTTCATTCAAAATGGAAGAATTACAGGGATTGCCGTAGTATCGATGCATTAGGTTAAATGATGCATCTCAAGGAAGCACGTCTGTTATGTAAACCATCAGTTTTTCAAATGGCTAAATTACATGTATTGCTAACTGTTCTCCATTGACTATTTTATCTCTTGATTTAAAATAAGGCTGGAGGAGCTGGCTAATCACAGATGTTTCTTGTTTCTGCTGCTTCTGTAACCTGGTTTTGTGTATTGCTGTGAGACAAGTGGCACTTACTTAAATGTATAAACAGAATCAAAAAGAAACTGCTGCTGGTGCAAAAAGGCATATCTTACTGCTGATCTACATGAATATTTAAGGAATGTGAAAGGGGGACTGTAAACTGCGGACTAACGGCTGAGTTGAATCATCATGATTATGCAGTGGATTGCAGTAATACAAATGGAAATTCTGTGGAAGTGGACTGCTTTAAGTATGCACAATGGTAATGTTGAGTAGGGGCATGAGGACTGTCATAGTATTGCTGCTCAGAGTTATAAAGAGCAAGCAGGTATTAGCATCTTGAATACTTTTCTTCATTCCAGGACAAATTAAAAGGCAGTTCAATCAGCTGAAGCTAAAGATCCACAGAAATTTATTTGACCAGGAGTGCTACAGGGTGTGTTTTCTCTCAGTGAATGTCATCTTTTGTCATCTGTCTGTAGTATCCATCTATCAGCACAGATAAGTGTAGTGCATTTGAATTAATACAGTACTTTTAAACTGAGGCTGGCATTTCTTGTTCTGATAGTTTCGTTGTCGCAATACTGGAAAGCAGTAACAATTGTATTTAATGTAAGTGTTCATAAATAAAATGTGATAGTGGGTTAATCATGTTGAGTCAGTCCACATGTGCCACAGCATGGGGTTGTGGGTAGTGAGCATAGGTATAGTACAGAAACTGACGGCATGTTCTGAAATGACAGGGACAAATGAGAGTTCTGACCTTTGTTAACTTGCTATGATTGCATCTTCTCAGCTCATCTAGGTTTGTATCTTACTGTTGCCTCAGTAGAGGCTCCGATTAGTGAATGGTTCATAGAACAGCTGAGCAAAGATAAGGAAATGAAGTATTCTTTGTATAAACAGCAAAACCTGCAGTACTGAGGCTGTAGAACCAAGATGTAGAACAATCTAATAAGCCTACAATTAATTTAGTCTGTTTTGTGGATGTATGATATGCAGGAATAAATCTCTTAACTGCTTGCGTCCATAATTGTCTAAACTAGCTACTCCATATTCTTACCACAGTGCTGGCATCTCTGAAGTTCAATGGATGCAGGTTATACCTTGTGTTACTGGTCAAAACACCTTTTATGTCAGAAGCTCACCAATTACTACAGCAGATTTCCTGTTCCAGATGCCATACTTTCTTTTAAAGGCTTCCAAACTAAAGTATTCTCTCTAAAATATAGCCATGCAGTCTGCAAATAATGTGTTCTCAGCTGAACCACTAAACACAGACAATTCCATTTATTTCCCAGCCAATGCTCTGATCACACTTTTTTGTTACCTTGCTTTACTTTTGCTACCTATCCATTTCCTCATGTTCAAATACTTTGTGCTTTGTACGTATTTTGATTTGTGGATTCTCTACCAAAAAAAAAAAAGTGAACTTCTCATGATGATAGTAAAGGTAGGAAGAGTTTGAGATAGACAGGATATCAAATAACTAGTATCTAAGAATTAGGTTATCAAACTGAATTAGATAGTGAAACCTAAATGTTCAATTCCTTGTCTTCAGACATCTTTAATAGTAAAATGAAAAAAAAAAAAAAAAAAGTGTCTTAATGCTTTTCCAGCTGTTCTGTAGCACTTGTGAGTATTTCAGTTTCCCCAATATATGAATATATATATATTGGAGACAATCAGATAGTGAAAGGACTGGGCAAGTATCTTAGCTTTTCTATTTTTTTTTTTTCTTTGTACCAAATTAAGAGAATTATCAATGATTTACAGTTCAGAAGGGAAGTGCTTGAAGGGAATTTCTTGAGATAGTTTCCTTTCACATATTTATGTGAAAGGAAAGCATTTTCTTTAAATAAATCCTTGATACTTTTCTTCTTAGGGGAACGTTCAGCTTTTTCTAAGGACCAAGTGCCTTTGGCACTGTGCAAAATGAAGAACCTGATCTGAAATAAAACTAAGCAAAGTTATGCATGAAAACTGATTCCCCAGTGTGGACATGGTAAGGGTGAAGATGAATTCTTTGGAAGAACAAAGGGTAAAAAATAAACAAAAGTACCAATACTATGTAGAAAAGCTAATGCACTTAATTTTGTAATTGCATTTTTCTTCAAATGCTTTTCTTGGTAAGGGGCCAAGGTTCATGGGAAGTTACTTCCAGGAAAGTTCAGAAGACTGATAGACTGTAGGTGAGCTTAGGCAAAGAGCTTGACATACCTCTCTCCTTGTTAATGAAAGAAACTCTATAAAACTAGTAAGTGGTTGTTTCATAGCCCTCTTAAGGATGTGTGTTTCTAGATACATCTTCTTCAGGTCATAGGCTGTTCCTGTATGGTTGGGATTCCACAAAGTACTTTCCTGGGTGATTGTCTTGACTCAATTTTTTTGAACCTGCCCCTCAGAGTGAGAATGCAACATCTTCATCAGTCAACCATCTCCTTTCATTCTAGTGAGCTTTGATAAGCTACTTTTCTTGTCTGTACTCTTTCAGGCACTTGTTTCTGGGCTTATAAAGAAATAATGGGATGGATTTTTTTTTTATATATTTTTACTTTCTTCTTCCCGTCTCTGCCAGTTCACAAGGACCACTTCCTTGGGATAGCTTCATGTATTTAGCCTTCATTCAATTTCTATGGCACATGCTGTAAAGTGACTATAGCCTTGTAAAACATCTATTTTTCTGAAATGAGTCTCCCACATATACACAAGCTGCTGATCAGATCTTAATTGTACTACAATGGGTTTTCTTTAGATGTCTGGCATAGCAAAGCTTTATCTTTCTCTGGAATTAAAATGCCAATTTTTCTTTAAATGTAATGCCATGGGCATTCTCATTATGCTATCTACTTATGTTGACTATGTGTATATATATATATTATAAAGGATTCTGCAGAAATAACTTATACTGAGGCATACCTACTCATTGTGGAGGGGGGAAGTAAATTTCCTAAAATTCTGGTTCTGTTCAAAGATGGTTAAAATTCATCCTTTTGTGGGCATAAAGTGCAACTCTTCTCACAGTTGGCTGCTTGTGGGCAGCTTTCTTCTCAGCATGTTTGTTGCTTTAGATTGAGTTTTTTGGGGTTTTTTTGTTGTGTTTTGTTTTTTTTTTAAACATTTGTATATCCTTTATAGGATTATAAATGCCTTAAATGGGTTCCCAGCCTTCACTGCTGAAGCTGAACCCCCAGACATTGTGGACACGCAAGTTCTATGTTGAGGTGCTACATACTATGAAAGAATTCATCCAAAGCTTCTATCCGCAGAAGTGTGAGTTAATCTGCAATGCGGTTCAAATGCTTACTTGCTTGGTATGCCTAAATCTGGATATAGAAGAGGCTACCAGCTTAGAATAGCTTGGCTGTCGGTGAAGATTTTTTTTCATCCTTGAGAAATCAGGTGAGATACTTTGGTCATCCAGCTCAGCACCTTGAGAATGAGACTGATGATTCAGCAGCTTAGTTCCATTACCAAACTTGTAAATACAGGTCTTTACTATATGTGCTTAAATTAATGCTTAGACTTTTGTGTTAGACTTATCTAGTCCTGATCCTGGAATCTGCATTACTCTAACTATACTTCAGGCCAGCAACCTTCAGTTTATTCAGGAAACTGGTAGGTGGGATACCATGGGAGGTAACTCTGAAACCCAAAGGCATTGGGAAAAGTTGACAAATTAAGGACTGTGTAAGTGCAGGAACAGGCCATCCTGATGATCAGGAGACTGGTTTGGCTAAACAGGAACTTAAAACAAATACCAGTGCAAGAAGTATACTGGAGGAAGGAGGAGGGACATACTGCAGAAGAGGAATTTGGAAATACTGGCTACGTAAGCATGATGTTAAGAAAGCCATAGGTCAACTGGAATTGAGACTTGAAAGCGACAACAAGAAAGGCTGCTGCTGCATTAGTAGGCTGAACATGAGAAATGCAACTGCTGCTGAGTGGTGTGCGTCACTGAGTGACAGTGCACATGGATAAGACTAAAGTACTTGCTACTTGGGTTTCACCAACAAGGACTCCCAGGCCTCTCTCCTTAGTGAAAGGTTTCAAGGAGAAGAGCTACTGGCAGTAACTGGATGAGAGTTGAGACAAGGATTTCTTCACAGAATTCAGCATGGACAGAGGTCTTGATGGGCTGTGTGTAAGTATGCCGAGACAACTATCTGCTGTCCTTTCGAGGCTGCTCTCTTTAGTCTTTAAAAGGTTATGGAGATCAGGAGAAGTTTAAAGGTGGAAAAGAATTTGTAAATCATTGAAGTATTCCACTTTGCCTCAGTATTTCAGTGCAAGATAAATTTCTTCTGGGTTTTCACATTAAAAGAATTTGAATATTATAGTTTAAAAAAAACCCCAACAGTTGCTGAAGTTCCTGCAAATCAGAATATCTAACTATTTTCCAGTTTTGATTCATTCTTAAATTGAACTTTCTATTTTTAAGGATTCATGTGTGAGGTACTAATTTTCTTGCTAATAACTTTACACTTTTTTTACATCTTAAACACAAAAAGGTGAATGTGTCTGTATCCATTTTTGATCAAGTGTGTCAATTTCTCATTTGTCTTGTCCCTACTCTTCCCCTTTAGTATGGTCTTGCCTTTCCATCTTTAATACTTAATGCTGTGCATGATTAATTAATTGTATTAGTAGTAGCACATGACTGCATTTAAAAGGCACAAATATTCTGCCATTAATGTATATTTAGTTAAATAGGATAACTGGGCACAAAAAGGGCCTCCTTTTTCTATAGATCTACAAGAAGATAGAGAACCATAGTACTCCAGTCGTGGAGTGAAAGGCAGGAAGTGTGGGAACATCTTTATTAAAACCTTATTAAAAGACTCCATTAGAAAAGAAGGTTGAGGCAGCTGTTCCTATTTCATCTGTAAAGTAAATACTGCAACCAACAATGTTTCTTTATAGCTCTAGTGAATATTAATACAAATTTAAGATCCCTCTATTAATGGTACATAAAAAATAATTTATAGAGAGGCTTTGGCTATGTTTCCATTAACAAGTAATGCAGCTAGACAAGATGGATCTGTAGAATAAAATACATGATGCTACAGACCTGTTATCCACACTGTACGCAGAGTGGAAATACTTCACAGGATCATGCTGGAGCTAGCCTGAACTGAGTGTTGATGAAGGGTGTGCAGCGTTTTAATGACCCTGCGCCTAGTCCAATGTGGTGTGCCATAGGATCAATGGGATCAATGCCACATGGATATGTTTAAAAATCAGTTTCCTAAGCAACTGTTACATTCACTACTTCCCTGCTTACAAATTTATGAAACTTGGATTACACTTGGACCTTAGATTTGCATTCAATAGTACACTTGCATCATTTGCTCCAAAAGTATTCCTTGTATTGTGGTAAGTTAGCAATTTATCTTTGCATAATAAATCTGGTAACAAACTGAAGAAACTGTCTTTTTAGGAAAAAATAAACCAATTTCTTCAGAGAATTCAGCATGGACAGAGGTTTTGATGGGCTGTGTGTAAGTATGCCGAGACAACTATCTGCTGTCCTTTCGAGGCTGCTCTCTTTAGTCTTTAAAAGGTTATGGAGATCAGGAGAAGTTTAAAGGTGGAAAAGAATTTGTAAATCATTGAAGTATTCCAGTTTGCCTCAGTATTTCAGTGCAACATAAATTTCTTCTGGGTTTTCACATTAAAAGAATTTGAATATTATAGTTTAAAAAAAACCCAACAGTTGCTGAAGTTCCTGCAAATCAGAATATCTAACTATTTTCCAGTTTTGATTCATTCTTAAATTGAACTTTCTATTTTTAAGGATTCATGTGTGAGGTACTAATTTTCTTGCTAATAACTTTTTACTTTTTTTACATCTTTTAAACGGAACTAAGTGAATGTGTCTGTATCCATTTTTGATCAAGTGTGTCAATTTCTCATTTGTCTCGTCCCTACTCTTCCCCTTTAGTATGGTCTTGCCTTTCCATCTTTAATATTTAATGCTGTGCATGATTAATTAATTGTATTAGTAGTAGCACATGACTGCATTTAAAAGGCACAAATATTCTGCCATTAATGTATATTTAGTTAAATAGGATAACTGGGCACAAAAAGGGCCTCCTTTTTCTATAGATCTACAAGAAGATAGAGAACCATAGTACTCCAGTCATGGAGTGAAAGGCAGGAAGTGTGGGAACATCTTTATTAAAACCTTATTAAAAGACTCCATTAGAAAAGAAGGTTGAGGCAGCTGTTCCTATTTCATCTGTAAAGTAAATACTGCAACCAACAATGTTTCTTTATAACTCTAGTGAATATTAATACAAATTTAAGATCCCTCTATTAATGGTACATAAAAAATAATTTATAGAGAGGCTTTGGCTATGTTTCCATTAACAAGTAATGCAGCTAGACAAGATGGATCTGTAGAATAAAATACATGATGCTACAGACCTGTTATCCACACTGTACGCAGAGTGGAAATACTTCACAGGATCATGCTGGAGCTAGCCTGAACTGAGTGTTGATGAAGGGTGTGCAGCGTTTTAATGACCCTGCGCCTAGTCCAATGTGGTGTGCCATAGGATCAATGGGATCAATGCCACATGGATATGTTTAAAAATCAGTTTCCTAAGCAACTGTTACATTCACTACTTCCCTGCTTACAAATTTATGAAACTTGGATTACACTTGGACCTTAGATTTGCATTCAATAGTACACTTGCATCATTTGCTCCAAAAGTATTCCTTGTATTGTGGTAAGTTAGCAATTTATCTTTGCATAATAAATCTGGTAACAAACTGAAGAAACTGTCTTTTTAGGAAAAAATAAACCATCTTGGTTTATCTACCCAGCAAATGATGTAATAGGTGTTCCTGAGAGATACTTATCCATATTAGCTAATAAAAAGATAAAATTTGGACTTCAGAGCATATCACATACTCAGTAATCATAGTTCTGGTAAGAGGTTAGGCTTTTTAGATTTCCATATGTTTTCTTGCTTGTGTAGACCCTCAAATTTATTATTACTCATATCTCTATCTTTACACATTTAAGCTGATGTATCAGAGATTTAAGTCAGGTTATAATGTCAATAATTTAAAATTAATAAAATAGAATACTAGCTAAAAGAAATACTGGCAAGCCTTTGTGTAACCAAATTAAAAATAGCTAATTGGTGATCTCGGTTTAGTTGTGGTGGCTGTATTATTTGAGAAGAGATACTAGTAGATGATGTATAGAAATAAGTGAACAAAATAACTACTTTATCTGGTAGTTCTTCATATTTACTGGATTTTAGCTGTTTGAGTAGCCAGATATCAGCTATAGTGTTTCTATTAAATGTCTTGCTTGAACAATATACAGTATTTAAGTAATTTGTACTATTACTAGTCAGGAGAAAATATAATGTCAGGAGGGGAAGATTAATCTTTAGACAGAGCACTGAAGGATCAATTAACATAATCACAAATGCCTCAAGGCTATCACATAAATACATTACCTCTGTTAAGATGAAGCCAAATTTTTATAAAATTTTCATTTTAATTTCTTGTGCTTGTTAGACTTAAAATCAGAAAGTGTTTTTTATAGACATATACACATTTTGTGTATACTTATTTGGATATTAAACATATGTTCTCTTTCTGTAGAAATCTGATTGCTTGCATGTCTAACTGGTATGGCATACAAAATGTGCCAAGCTGTTTTTTGTATGAAGTTAGTGCTTACAATCGTGCTATAAAAGCTTGAAATTGGGCCCTGTGTTTCATGGCAACAGACATGGGGAAGCAGAGGTTTGTAGCTCTTGTCTGTGAAACACACCAAATACTTCACAGAAGTATGTGAATAATATGTGAATAACATTTATGTAGACATAGAGTTCTAGTGCTTCAGGGAGTCCTTTCATTAAACCCTGTTTGCATTTGGCACTAGTGACTCTGTAGTTGTGTAAGCGTCAAAACAGCATTTAGTTATCGAGAAATTAATCCTCAAGATTAGCTTATGTAATAACTATTAGGAATAACGTACAAACATTAATATCACTATCCACTGTACAGATGAAAACTTAGATGCATCATGAAGATGTAGACATACTAATCTGGAATCTAGAAGAACAAATCTGCTTTAGTCGTCCATGCAAGTGCTGTGTCCTACTTGAGATAAAACTATGAGGAAGTTTGCCAGTACTGGTCAGAAAATTATCTGTGTCTAGGGATTCTCAAAATATTTCTCAATTGTTGGATCACTTTGCTCTATTGGAGTGGTTAGGTAAAAGTATATTTGGGAGGAGCAGTGAATGAATGGTGTTCTTGATGAATGGTGTAGCAGTTCTTTCAGTTTTCCCATGTGAAAGTTGGTGAGTTCATCCTGAGCGATAAGTGATGTGAATGATTCACATGTGACATAAGGCATTGCTAAAACTTGGTGAAAAAGAAAAGCTGCTGCTTATACTAGATTTCAAGGATTTGGGGGAGAAGTGTATATTCCTTCAATTCTCTGCAACAAGAAAATTCTAACCAATCTATCTCCACTAAAATGAGGAGGTATTATTTGAGTTAGCTTATTTTGTTAGCTCAGACTCTTTAAATAACCAAAATGAGTATTTTACTGAAATAGTCACAATCCTTGCAGTATTGTTGAGAAAAGTTAAAATAGACTGAACCTGTACCATATAATTATAATACATTTTATAGTTCATTTGCTGTACACTGAATATAATCACATCTTGTCAAATTAATGGTAAATGCTTTTCTGCGGTATCCTAATAATCATGTTGTTTATTGTTTATTTTGCATTTCCCCAGAAGATATTTTTTCCTTATGCCATGTTCAAAAATATACAAATCCTGCTCTGGCAGGGGCCTATTACCAGTTGCTGTGAAGTATAGGTGGACAAACTAAGTAGTAATTTCTTGTCATCTCAGCCACATTGTTAGATACACCAACATCAAAGTGATTCAGTATGGTGCTCATACATATGCTGAGTGCCATTATATATGTACATATACATTTTATGTAGTGTGCATTGGCCATGTGCAGGCTGTGCACATGCACTGAAGTTCTAAGTTCTTGCTCTTCCCTAATGTCACCATGCCTTTTAGTATAGGGGTTTTTTGCACTATACATCGTGTTTTACATATTTCAGAATTAATGCTTGCATGTCTTCAGTGAAGAATTTGGCCAAGACACTAAATCAGAACATACAGGAAATAGAATATGCTATGTACATGTACACTGATTTATCTAGAATTTGGTAGTTTTGTTTATAAAAACTTTACAGATAATTATAAACAAATGTATATGACTGTAATGCTCAGTTTTTCTGATGGAGTAACGAATACGCGTTAATCAGCTACCCTGAACTGCCTGTGCAAGGATCCTGTAAGATCAAGTTAGATGACAGTTTTGATTAGAATTATCCTGTAGAGGAATATAGAGCTCAGTTCCACCTCCACCACAAAATTTTGGACCTAAAGCCATTTAGGATTTAGGATAAAGCACAAAGGACTTTGTTACTTAAAACTAAACACCCTAGTATTTACTCTAATGCCATTACATTTAGTGCTCTGTGCTTAGTCTTACTTCATAGTGTATAAGGGAGACTTTGGGGCCTTAGAAGTAGATCTAAAATTAGACAATACATTGAGCTGCTGCCTGGAACTATTAGTTAAGCATTCCCTAGGATGATAGGAGGGTATCTTGACTCATGAACTAAGGTATGCCCCAAAAAAGCTGGTTTACAACTGTGAGAACTAAGGGGTGGGGGAAAACCTTTTCTGAAGGCCTACTAGAAATGTTTTTGTCTAAAATAAATATCCTTGGCATCCTGCCAATGGGTTAAAGTGATGTAAACACATCGTAAACATCATGTAAAACTGATTAGGCTTTTTTTGACCAGAAATGCAGAAATACACAAATGGCTGAAGCTTAAGGATATTGGTGACTAGGAGCACCAAATAATGTCCATTGACGTGTTACATACTGGATTGTAATGCTTAGTATTTTAAACAGTTCTCAGTAGCTCAGATTTGGTTTTTTAGAAAAAAAGTATTATTTTTAGAACTTAAGCTTTAACGTAGCTGTTGCTCTGATTTTTGATCTCCCCTAAAATTTCACATTTCCTGTTTTAAATTAGGATAGTTGTAACTCCTGTAGTTTCTTATAGTTATTTCACTTTAAAAGACAGGACAGAAATAATATTTCACAGGCTCCTATTAAATGAGAAAGGGCATATTGGAAAGCTGAGGCTGAAAAGAATTTGCTGCTTTCAATGCATTGTGAATAGTTGGATTCAGATTACTTTAAGTAGCTATGTAATATGTTGCAAAGGTGGAGTGCTAATGAATACACAGATTCCAACAGAAGATACTGTGTGCTGAAGTAAACTGATATTCTCCAGCTTCTATTAAAGTATTCCCCTGAAAAGACCCGAGCTAACATCAGAAATGGTGGGAACTGGCTTGCATTCAGGGTTTTGTTCTGGTCTATTCATATTTTGTGAAAAGGGATGGATTGAAACTCTTCTGTATACAGTGTAATGGTTTACCAAAAAGGTATGAAAACATGAATAAAGAGTTATTGAATTGAGGTGATTGAATGAAAATACACGTGCTTTTGAGACTGATAGCAATAAGCATCTTCTAGCCTTATGTTAGCATTCAGATACGCTCAGAGAACTGACCTAGCTTCATACAAGCTAACACAGGACTAGAAGCACTTAAACAGAATATATGCTGTACTGTTGCTAGATCAATTAGTTTTATTGACACCATCAGATTGCATCCAGTCGCTGAATGTGTGACCTCTGAGAACCAGTTTATTTTGCTTTGGATATTTCTAATGATATTTTTCTGCACAGCCCTTTTCAATGCAGCGTTCTTAAGACAAGCCATGGAATTATTTTAATAGTGAGAAGAATTCACTTACAGTAATAGAACTGTTGTTACGATTCTTTCAAGCAGAATTAACAATTGACATTTTATAGTCAAAACTGGATGCACAGACAGTCATACGAGTTTCCATCTGGTACTGAGACTTTTATGATCAGCTAGTTTGGGTGCTACTGAAACCTGTAGCAAATTAGACTTCTGTCCCTTAACCATGCTGTGTCTCTGAATTCATCTCAAATAAGAGCTTAGCTTCTACCTGAATGACAAGCTAACACCATTTAAATGCTGTTACACCAGTTCCTTATGTTAATTAGCATTTTTCTTTGACATGTGAACTGTCTACTGACTTGTCAAAGCCACAACTACTTCTGGGATGGAATAGTTTCTGAGTTCCCCCAACACTGGGGGTGAAGAAGGAAAAGGAAACATTAGAAACCTGACACTTTCTAAAGAGCAAAATCACCTTAAATAGAAATCAGATAAGCTTAGTATTCAAAAACTAGCAGTATTGAGTGATCACGTTGAACATGAAATTAAAAACTGTATGAAACATTCATATATTTTAGTTTACATAAACCATTTTTTCCAAGTTATCTTTATAAATGTTGTTTGTCACCCTAGATAATGAGCATAGGACATTAAACATCCCCCCAAAGGGGAAGAATATGTTACCCAACTCAACTGAAATGAGCTTGAATTTTCTCATTTGGAACAGCTTTCTTTAGAATGAGGCCAAGAAGGCTTCTAGGGTTTGATATATCTTTGGTAGAACATAGCTGTGACCACATTCAGTGTGCAAGCATAATCAAACAGACCTTCTGTGGAGTTGACATCCATGCAGGTGTGGATGACCACTTTATGGTCATCCAGACACATTAATGGATGTGTCCCTGATAAAATAGGAGCAGGAAAATCCTAGTCCTATTGTCAGATCTTTCTGAGATTACTTTTTAATGGACAGACTTTGTGCTTTGTTGTAGTGGGTTAAACTTGTCTGGCTGCCAGTTGCCCACTAAGCTGCTCTCTCACTCCTTCTTCTCAGCAAGATGGAGGAGAAAATAAAACGAAAAGCTCATGGGTTGAGAGAAGGACAGGGAGATCACTCCCCAGTTAGTGTCATGGGCAAAACAGACTTGACTCAGGGAAAATTAATTTATTGCCAATTAATAACAGAGTGAGACCATGAAAAATTAAAACAAAACAAAAAACATCTTTCCCCTGACCCACCCATCTTCCCAGGCTCAACTTGACCGCTGACTCTTTTGCCTCCTGAGGTACAATGTGGGCTCTCTGTGGGCTCTCCATGGGCTGCAGCTTCCTTCAGAGTACATCCACCTGCTGTGGTGTGGGGTGCAGCGTGGATTTATGTTCTGACATGGTCCTCCATGGGCTGCAGGGAGACAACCTGCTTCATAATGGTCTTCCACAAGCTGCAGCGGAATCTCTGCTCAAAGTGCCTGGGGCATGTCCTCCCCATCCTTGTTCACAGACCTTGGTGTTTGCAGGGTTGTTTCTTTCACGCTTTCTCATTCCTCTCTCGCAGCTGCTGCACAGCAATTTTACCTTTTCTTAAAAATGTAATCACAAAGGTGCCACAAGTGTTGCTGATGGGCTCCACTTTGGCCAGTGGTGTGTCCATTTTGGAGCTGGCTGGAACTGGCTCTGTCTGACATGGGGGCAGCCTCTGGTGTCTGCTCACAGAAGCCACCCCTGCAGCCCCCATGGCTACATACCTTGCTACATAAACCCAATACATTTGCATTTTTACCTTTGTCTTTTATGTAATACATTGCTCCACAAAGAAAATAATTTAAGTGTTGGAAAATAGCTTTCTCACAATAGGTTTTCTGAAAGGGATCTTTAATGATATTGGATTCTGATGGTACTGACTTTTTTCACATGTAAATGTGTAGAAATACAGTTGTTATTGGAGCCCACAGAATGTTCCAAAAAAGTGTCCCATAGGTGAATAGTTGTAGTGCAGTAATATCTCTTTAAGCACAGCCTCTGTGAGGAGGGTTTGATAGGAACAGTGTATCAGTTACAGGTGTAAGTCTTAGAAGCTAATTCAAACAGTTAAATAGCTTGACCTAATGGCTAAACTATTCATGGAGCTGGATGAGCAAGATATTTTTAGCCTACGGAAATAACTGTTTTTCAGGCTTCAGATTATAATATTAGATGGTACGCAATAACTCTGTGGTTTGTAAAGATGTATAAATAGTGTCTAATCCTGGTCTGTTGAAGTTGTATATAGAAAGCTTAGTTATATACAATAACTTAAGTATTTATTACAGGCATCCAGACAGGTGATCCAGGATTTCTGTATGTCACTCCATGATTAAATTAAGTCAGAAGCACTGCAGAAATATTCATATCAATATCACTTCAGTTTGAATATCGTATTCCTAAGATGTAGAAAATAGATGTGTGTACATATTTTTTAATCGGCCTATTTAATGTGAAATTCTGCATCTGGTGCCGGGAACCCAAATGAGGAGTTGCTTTAGATAGAGATCTGCCTGAAAAGCAGGAAAGGTTTAAAGATTTGGTTCAGACTGAACAGTATGCTGAAATGCAGTTTATGCAGAGCACAGCACATGTCACCTGAGCAACTAAACTCACTCTGTAATGCATGGACTGACAGGACCTGGTGATGCCACCATTATTATACAAGAGTAGTGTGAATTGGAGTGGATGAGAAGGTACTTCACGTATGAATGTGAGCCCATGATGGAGTCTCTGCACCTGCTGCTCTTGCCACTATTCAAGTCTGCTGAACTTAGCTGCCTTCCTGGAACTTAAATGTCTACACTCTTGAGAAAGTCCTGTCTGCATGATACACTTCTTAAAAGGTGAGAACATCCAGAGACCTGTAGATAGCCTGCCCAACTATGGTACTTGCCTTTGCTGTTGACTTTGTTATTGTTTGAAAGAACTTGGTAGTCTTCAAAGTGAATCAGTCTGCTTAAGTTTAGCATTTATTTCTTCAACAGAATAGAGGGAAACTGCAGAAGATGGTAGGTATGCCCATCTGTTCTAGAAGCATTCCAAGCTTCAAGACAGTGTTAGTTTAATATGCTGGTTATGACATGTATCAGGAGGTAAGGATGTCAAGTATCCCTTTCTCAGATAGGAGTATCTGTTGGAGGATAGGTGAATATTTGAAAGGAGTACCATGGAGATACTAGTTTTCAATCATTTGCTGCTTGTCTTTAAGATCTAACATTAATCAGATCAAAACCAACTATTTTCCTCCTGGAGTGGAAAATAAATTGAGGTTTTACTTGCTGACAGCTACTAAAAGTAGTCATTGTAGCTCACTAATAATCTTAGTTTGGAGCATGAAAAACTTGCAAATGCTTTAGCAAGTGAGCCATTTTGTCATCCAAAGAAAGCAATATAAATTATGTTTCACAATATGCTTGTACAAATTCATTATAATGTTTTGAACCAACAGGTAACTTTAGATGTATGTAAAATCAAAGAGGTAGATATAATGCTAAACTGAGTCTGCTGTCTTAAGCAGACTTCTGTATTTACAAACGATAGATTTGTTTTAATGAGTTGGATTCCTCTACAAGGAAGACATCTTCAGAATTGTTTTTGGGTAGAGACATTAAGGCATTGCATTTTGCTCTCACTGTATCAACATGACTATTTACAATTTTGACTCTAGCAAGAATGGTGCTTATGTTAGGAAATGTTTATTAGAATTAGGGTATTGTTGTAGGAAATCTGTATTTACCATGAGATTTATTGGTGTGAGTCATGTGCTAGGAGTGTTGATTATTTTGTAATCTGATATGCAATACACCTAGCATGGCTGTTCTGTAGCTTTTCCTTAGCGTAATTCCAGCAATATTAATTAGCTGCACATTGTAGCAGCCATGCACTTGCTAGTTTCTGAATAACATCACTGTACATAACAGCACTGTAAGTGCAGTGCCACACCTCGGTGTCAAGATGTACACCTCGGTGTACACCTCAACTTCTTCTATAATAAAGTCTTACACAGGCTTTTATGTTCAAAAAGGAAGCAGTATCTATATAGTTGTGTATCTTCGGAGCACAAAGGAACAGAGCACATGTTGATATAAGTTACAATACTGTAAACGTTTACAGAATTTCAACATCGGGGTGTGACCAAGAAAGCTGTGATTATAAGTTAGATCTGTTTTTCAGAATGGTTTGTGCTAAAATCTAACGTATGATTTGGATTTTCTTTATAAATCCTAACATTCTTAAAGGAGTTGATTAAAAAAGCAAAACAAAACA
Organism: Pygoscelis adeliae; assembly: GCF_000699105.1. Lineage (NCBI taxonomy): Eukaryota > Metazoa > Chordata > Aves > Sphenisciformes > Spheniscidae > Pygoscelis > Pygoscelis adeliae. The sequence goes on from NW_008825428.1 coordinate 971,335, forward strand.
ACAAAAAACCCCAAACAAACAAGCCCTGAAAGTAGGTATTATTCATGCTGAGGGTTTTGTCCTGCAAAAGGCATAAAATCTACAAATACATTTTCTGCTTTTCTACTTTTTCTACTTTTCATTCTTTCTACTTCAGGGACCAGGGGCATGTGTACCTTCATAATTACATGCAAAAGATGAATATAGCAGAATCAAATTCAGAATTCTGCAGCACTGATTAGGGGGAATGGGCTCTAAAGGCTGCTGGGATCAATGGTGTCATGAGACTTGTTTCCCCTGGATGTTCCCTCCAGAAGCGTTACTTGATTATGATGATGACGACCCTTCAAATGCACTAATTGGAAAATGCTTCTGTTAAAGATAGCGACTTTTAGTGTCATTAGTAACTTAATTCAGGATCAGGATTATGTTGGCTTCTGCTACTGGTGATAACGAAAATACAGCAGAATCTGAAAATAGAGACAGTGGCAGCCACCTGTATGGCCTTTTCCCTTCTCACTTAATTTTCATGCAGTGATTTCAATATAAGGTAAATTCCTAGTGGAAATTGGGCAACTTGTCATTTTAACACAAGTTGGCAGGCAGATGGTTGAAAGTCAGTTCCCCAGTTCAGATGTTTCCTAGTTAGTTGGAACCTACCCCTTTTTCCTAGTGTGAACAAGTCCCAGAAGATAAAAGGCTGGGAAAGTTGTAACCATAGTAGACTAACAAGGAAATGTTGGGAAAGGGAGGGAAGGGGTTTTATTTTCTTGTATAACTTGCACTTTTTCAAAAAATTTATGATTTCCTGTCTATCTTACATAGCACTGAGCAAACTGGGATCCATAAATAGCCATAAAATAAAATTTATCATCAATAGTACATTGCTTCAGGGATTAACTAGCTGTTAGGTAGTGCTAAACAGGTATCCTTCTCTTGAGTCTTCAAATTTATGATCAACCTCAATCACAGTGTTTTTTCTTCATTTTAATGCCTTCATTACTCTGTTCTGTCTTTGCTGTCTGTCCTCTGTGACTTTGGTTATCCTTGGATGAGCTTAATGTTTATGACCCGGTCTTATATAACAGTGAGCATGTCTTATGTCTGTCAGTTCTCTTCGATCTCATCTTAGTATTGTCTGAAAGGTTTTTCTGCTGTATTTTTGCCCACTTTTTATAGAGCGATCTCAATTGGTTTTGTTTTGCTGACTCATCTGCAGCTTTTCCTGCCAGCTTTTCCAGTGTATGTTTAGGAGAAAAGTCTGTCCTACCTTTAATGCTACTTACCTTTCCTGAAATGTAGCTTCTCTGCTGTTAGCTGATTGTCCTAAGCTTGATTAAGAGTCAATGTTGACTAGAGGATTTTAAGTATATCTAGTTCAAACCAAAGGGCTAAATTCATGTTGTCCTCGAAAAGGATATTCTGTTAATGTTTTATATGAAGGTAAAGCCAGGAGAGTAAGAGGAATCAAAACTCTTCTTTCCCCCTCCCATGGACAGGGCAGTGAACTGTATTGGGACTCACAAAACAGAATGATAACAAGATGCTCTAAGTAATGTTAACCTAGAAGCCCTAAAAGGCCAGCTACCAGGTTACAAGGTTCTCAGCTATGTATGGTTAGGAGTCTAAATGTTCATCTGGACCTTCTTAACCAGCAGATGGGAGGAATGCAAACTTTCATGCTCGCTGGTGTGGCTGGAAACCTGTGCTCCACTGCTGCTGGCAGGGAACTAGGCAGGATCCCCCTCTGATTGGGAAAGTTCATCAAAATCAAACTATTATTGTCAAATACTAGGCATCTACTTTTTTCAGTAAGAAACTAATTATGTTGGAAAACTTTCAGCCACTCTAGCTTCATACAACCTGTTTATAAACAGGTATTTGAAGAGATTCTTGGGTGCCAATGTATTTACTGACTGATATTTGTATTTCTGTGAGTTTGCATGTTGCTTTATGTAGTACTTCTTATTCTGAAAAGCTATCCCACTTAATTCTGAGTTGGATATCTGGTAGTTGCTCATCTTCATGAATTAGTTTATCTCTAGCATAATAGTGGACTCAAAACAAGTATTTTTCTCATGTTCGGTTTATTGTACAGCTCCTGCAATGACTTCACTTTTTAGAAATTGTCCAGAACCTAGTTTCATGTTGATAATCATGTCACTTTGTACTGTAACTCAATTTGTTTCTTTCAAAAAAGATCAGATTCTGACTTGCTGCTATAGTTTTGACTACTTTTTCAAATGAGCTTAATTTCAGCACAGCAGGATGCATCTGAAATTAAAACTTCACTGCATTTTGACAAAAGCCTTAATATTTTCCCTGTGTTGCTCTAAGAAAAGAGGTAGGTTAATCATAAGGGCTTGACGGCTTTATACATGAAATAAAGTCTCACAGTAGAAGGTGTTACTGTCCGCAGTATCCCATGAGTTCATATAATCAAATATTATCCATAAATAGAAATTCAATGTATGGTTTACTTCTGAATTATGAAACCTACCTAACAGTTCAGAGTTTGTATCATGTAAAAGGCAGGTTTGGCAGTTGAAAGAGTCTAAAACATAGCATTACTAGAGCAGATAGTCCACTTGATTGATTGTTTGTTTTTATTTTTTTTTATTCTCCCCCCAACCCCACCTCAAAGTGGTCATTATAGTTATAGGTGTAGGTAGACTTCTATGACACTTAACTAAAACTCTTGCATTGACGGAAAAGTTCAGAACTTTTTGTAGAACCTTTGAAAATGCTTTTATTAAACTGTGGAAATTTTTTTGCATTATTGAGGACTTAATATTTGCAGTTAGAAATGTTTTGACACTGAGTTTTGTAGATCTGTTATTGCAAAATTGCAATCCAGCATAGAAAAAGTAGGAGCTTTCAGCAGTTGGGGTTTTAAGGCACAATTACTCTAACCTAAAATATGAAGCTGAAAGAACAATTTGCCAGCTTCAGTTAAATTGTTTGTTATATACATATGCACTAAACTTGGCAGCTGTTTTTATAATCTGTGGGTCAAAGTATGTTCTTGGCTATGTTGACCCAGCTGTGTACTGTTATATCTTGTATGCAAATTTGGAGGAAGAAAATAATCCTATTACACACAGCTTATAGAAACAGTTCACTTCAAGCAAGATGACTAGAAACAGTTCACTTCAAGCAAGATGACTAAATTGCCAATGCATGCTTCTTTACAGGGTAGATCACAGCTCTCAGTGTGGGTAGAAGGAACAGGCCTTACAAAAGGAAAACTGTTGCTGAGGGGCATAGATGCCTGCTATGACTACCATTGCTGATTGACTGGATTTTTCTTCTGAGCAGTTAGCCAGTTGTGAAGCATATGTGTGTTTATTTTCAGTATACTTGAGGAATTGTTTCACTTAACGAATGAAAAAAGCAGTTTTGCTCACTTAAAAGCAGTGATTTGGATAAAGAAAGTAGCTCCTAAATAAAAACATGTCAAGGAAACAGTTATTCCAGCCTAGGCCTGTTCACCAAGTGTTGCTGCAGGGATTTGGTACAAAGAGCTTTTTGGAGTCTGGGGGGAAGAAAGGATCACTAAGGCTAATAAAAAAAATAATTGCAGAGTAGGCAAGGGCTGTCATGTGGAAGAGTGGCTGGTTAACCAGATTTATGGTTTGATGCATTTGCCCTTCCTGCATTTGAACACTGAATCAAGTGAGGACAGATACTTAAATAAAACAACTCTGTGATGTGCTAGTAGGGTGTCCTGGTTTTGGCTGGAATGGAGTTCACTTTCTTCCCAGTAGATGGTATAGTGCTGTGTTTTGGATTTAGCATGAGAAATGTGATAACACGCTGATGTTTTAGTTGTTGCTAAGTAGTGTTTATACTAAGTCAAGGACTTTTCAGCTTCCTATAGTCTGCCAGCAAGGAGGTGCACAAGAAGCTGGGAGGGGGCACAGCCAGGACAGCTGACCCAAACTGGCCAAAGGGATATTCCATACCATATAATGTTACACTCAGTATATAAACTGGGGGGAGTTGGCTGGGGGGCAGCACGCGCTGCTCAGGGACTGACTGGACATCGATTGGCAGGCAGTGAGCGTTTGCATCACCTCTTGTGGTGTTGGGTTTTTTTCCCCTTCCTGGGTTTTGTTTCTCTCTCTCTTGTTTTACTTTCCACTACAAGTTGTTGTTGTTGTTGTTATTATTTTTTTTTTTTTCAGTTACTAAACTGTTCTTATCTCAACCCACAAGTTTTCTTACTTTTGCCCTTCTGATTCTCTCCCCCATCCCACCGGGGGGCGGGGAGGGGGGAGCGAGCGGCTGTGTGGTGCTTGGTTGCCCACTGGGGTTAAACCACAACATAGGATTCCTTCATAGTCTAGTTCAATAGCGAAAAAACCTTTCTCTAGTACTTCTAAGTAACTTCACAGTGTTTTCATGTGTTAATTTTTATTCTCATGCAGTGAAGTCTGAAATTCATAGATCTGAATTACAAACCTGTGAAACTGAGTCCTGAAAAGAATCTAAATCGTAATAACTTTGTTGTAAGAGTGGACCTAATGTATGATGTGTTCACTGGTTTGTATTTTCTACAATTACAAGAAAACAATGGATTGCATTAGTACCCAGTCCCCAAAGATACTTTACAGCAAAACAGAACTACAAAATGTCACATAGTGTTATAGACAATACTGTCTCTACCCAGTAGCGCCACATGCCCATGAATACTGCCATTCTTCCTTACCCGTGAATTCTCATTCACCCTATTGGATGTAATAAATACCCAAATCACTGTTGTGTGGATTAGTGTGTTGCAGAATGAGATCCGCAATTTTAAAGGGAAAAGCACTCTGGAATCTTCAGAGGATGGCATTTTTATTTCCAAAGTGATTTTTTTTTTTTTTTTTTTTAAATCCAGAAGGTGAACGTAGGATAAAATTACAGAATAGCTGAGTTGAAAGGGATATCTGGAGATCTTCTGGTCCAACTTTCCTGCTCTCAAATCACATATAACTAGTGAGAGTTGCCCAGGACTGTGTTCAGATGGGTTTCAAATATCTCCAAGGCTAGAGACTCCATGATCTTTCTGGGCAGCCTGTGGCAGTTTCTGACTACCCTTAGAATAAAGTGCTGGGGTTTTTTTTCTTGCATTTAAATTTAATTTCCTGTTTCAGTTTGTGCCCTTTGCCTCTTGCCCTATCACTGAATACCACTGAGAAGAGTCTGGCTCAGTCTTTACTTACGCCATTGGGTATTTATACACATAAGATCCCCCAACATGTACCTTCTCTCCAGGCTGAACAGTCCCAGCTCGCTCTCATATGAAAGATGCTTCAGTTCCTTAATCATTTTCATGGCTCTTTTTTGGACTTCCTCTAGTAAGTCCCTAACTTTTATGTAACTGGGGAGCCTAGAACTGGACCCAGTAGTCCAGATGTGGCCTGACCAGTGATGAGAGGAAGGATCACCTCCCTTAGCCAGTGTTCTTCCTAATGCAGTCAAGGATGCTGTTGGCCACCTTTGCAAGAATGACTTGCTGGTTTGTGTTCAGCATGTTTTCCACTAGGATCCCAAGGTTCCTCTCTGCAGAGCTGCTTTCCAGCCGGTTGGCTCCCAGTGTGTATTAATGCAAGAAGCTAGTCCTCCCCAGGTGCAGGACATTACACTTCCCTTTGAAATCCATTAGCTGCTTCTCAGCCCATTTCTCTAGCTTGTTGAGGTGCCTCTGAATGGCAGCACAACAAACTAGTAATATCAACGACTTTCCCAGATTTGTATTGCCTGCAAAGTAGCTGAGGGTGCAGTCTGTAGCATTGTCCAGACCGTTAGTGAAGATTGACCACAGGGTACGCCACCGGTGATCATGCTGCTCATCATAACCCTTTGAGCCTGGCAGTTCAGCCAGTTTTTTAGTCTATCTCACTGACCACTTACCTAGTCTGCATTTCATCAGTGTGAAGATTTTATAGGAGACTGAAAGCCTTGATAAGTCAAGAGAGCAACCACTGTTCTCCCCTCATCCACTTAGCCAGTCATTTCATTGTAGATGGCTATCAGTTTGTCAAGCATGATTTTCCCCTTCATAAATCCATGCTGACTATTCTCAATCGCATTATCCTTTAATATGTTTGGAAAGTAAGGAAGCTAAGATACTTGGAATAAAGTTTGGAGATAGAAACCCTTCAAGGAATCTGATCGCTATGGTTTTTAAAAAGGTATTGTCAACCTTACTGGTGTCTGAACTGTACTAGTCTGGGTTGTGTACATAGTGAAGTGATCCTGTGTGAATATATTTAGGCTGCAGAAAATCCAGGGAGAAAAAAAATGTTGATGCTATTGTTCATATTGGATTGATGTTTGCTGGATTTTTACAGGTATATCAGGAGGAATCTACCTTTTCTGTAGAATGATGAGCAAAATTTAAATTCCTGTCAGGGATAGCTGGAGTTCTGTTTCTGGTGGCCATGTTGGTAACTTAAATAACATTAATCTAATGAAGGAACTGTATGGTGGTGTCTAGCAGTCAAAATTCAAGCCTCCTATGTTTTCCCTTACTGTAAACTGCAGGTTTCTTTAGGTTGACTTTAATCCAGTAATGAAACCAGCCGGTTACTTTCACTACATACTTTGAAACATAATTTCCCTCTAAGTGACTCAGGTTTATCACAGACATACTAATCCTGTAAAGGGATTATTTGCTATAGACGCTTTTCGCTTTCGCTGTAGAAAATAAAGGAAGCCAGAAACTACTTATCTTTTTTCCTTTCGGTGTAATATCTTATCTTTTAGTGTGATTTGTAATGACATAGGTGGTTTTGTAATGACATATGTTGTACTGTGTTAGCTTGTTAGCTGTGTTATTCTTCAAGAAAAGGTAGGAATCAATGTTAAATAAGCTTTTGTTTAAACAGATGTATTTATGCTTACCAGTATGTGTAGGAGAGAACATGAGAAATGGCTGGCAAATGGCACAGGAGGTAAAAAGAAAAATAACAAACCAGGAATTTGGAAAATATATTTACCTTAAAGCACTTAAAAATCAGTGGCACAGGGTACCAGCAACGAGAAATTCACTGAATTCACACTTTGCTTTTGTTCCACAATCAGGCTTTTGATTTTTGTTTTTTTATACTGCATATTAAGTTACATTTGGGTGAAAAATCTGAGCCCCTTTCATGGACACACATTTCAGTGATCTCTTGCTTCTTTCTCCTGCTTTCCCACTTTTCATTATGGTACAACTGTTTTATTCTATATGGGTCTTAAATTTGCATGTTGCCTGACTGTCCTGGATTATCAGAGCTTTTGCTAATGTCTGTCTAAGTATCAAGAAACCTCAGCGTTTATGTGTGTTCTATAGGTGGACATTCCTTCTGCTTCTGTAAGAAAGCTTAAGTCTAATCCTGCCCACAATCAGGCTTCACACAAGTGAAGCTAATATGGGTACAGTGCTCCGCAAACAGTGGGAATTTCTTTATGTAATCTACTCGGTTTACCATCTGCTTACCTGCTGGTGTCCCTGGAGACTCCTCGAAGACCAGTTGAAGTTGTGTTGTGAAAAAGTTTGTCAAATATTCTTACTACTGGTATTTTACAGCCCTTTAGTCATCCATATGTATCTTCCCTTTCCAAAACTTGAAAATCCCTCTGCCCTTATCTTGTGGGTGTGGACCAGATGACCCCCAGAGGTACCTTCCAACCAGAATTTTACTGATTTTTCTTGTAGTTCTTTCATTGCTGCACTGAGGAATGTAAAAATTGCTGGGGAAAAAGTCCACTAATACATCCGTTGCATGCCCCGCTAAGTTTTCTATGCGAATAACCAGACAGCCTGAACAGTACTTCCAACTGGTTACTGCTAAGTGGGTAATTAGGAATGCTGTAAGAGCTGCCAGGGGGTTAAAATAGATAATGAAGTAAATGTTGAATTAAACTGGCAGATAAGGACCTATGTCCAGCGTGCAAAATTTTCAGGAATGTATCCTATGGCATAGTTCTATGGGGTTTTATATAAGATTCTCTTAGAGTACATAGCTTAAATGCTGTAGCACTTCAAGCAAAACCTATGTGCTGAGTTTACAGTGCTCCTGTAGAAAAAAATTCACAGTAATTGAGCCTTGTTTTTTGGATAGTAAAGACTTCTGCTGTACTTCAGTTAGTTGAGTGTCCTGAAACTTTTGTGCATAAGGTGAAGGGCTGTGCAATATTTCGGGCACAAAAAAAATCATCCTTTTATAAAGACTTAAGAAGTTTTGCTCTCTGTCCATGTTGAGTTCTGTTTAGTCGCATATATGTTGGAGCCTGGTACCTGAAAGCCGGAAGGCGTGTAGCATTTGTATCAAAGATATGTCTTTTGCAGACTGGGAAATCTACCTATGCTTAATCAAGTCAGAAAACTTTGGGAAAAGTCCCAGCAGTAATTTCATTTAAGTTTTTAAATTTTAAATGCTCTTAATCTTAGTCCTTTCTATTTTTGCCTGTTGAGCATTGACTTTTTCAATGTTAATAAATGAATTTTCCCACTGTTACATATAAGGAAAAGTCTAATGATATGTATCTAGACACCACTCATATTTGTATTTGTCTGTCAGGCTTTGGGGTTTTTTTTGTTGGGGGGGGTGTGTTGGTTTTTTGGGGTTTTTTGTTGTTTTTTTTAAACAAGAAAATGTAGCAACTACTGAGCATTTGTTGTGGTTTAACCCCAGCCAGCAACTAAGCACCACACAGCTGCTCGCTCAATCCCTGCCAGTGGGATGGGGGAGAGAATTGGAAGAGTAAAAGTGAGAAAACTCATGAGTTGAGATAAAGACAGTTTAATAGGTAAAGCAAAAGCTGCGCATGCAAGCAAAGCAAAACAAGGGATTCCTTCACTACTTCCCATCAGCATGCAGGTGTTCAGCCATCTCCAGGAAAGCAGGGTTCTATCACATGTAGCGGTTACTTGGGAAGACAAACGTTGTCACTCCGAACATCCCCCCCTCCCTTCTTCTTCCCCCAGCCTTACATGCTGAACATGACGTCATATGGTGTGGAATATCCCTTTGGTCGGCAGGGTCAGCTGTCCCAGCTGTGTCCCCTCCCAACTTCTTGTGCACCCCCAGCCTACTCTCTGGTGGGGTGGGGTGAGAAGCAGAAAAGGCCTTGACTCTGTGTAAGCCCTGCTCAGCAGTAAATAAAACATCCCTGTGTTATCAACACTGTTTTCAGCACAAATCCCAAACATAGCCCCATACTAGCTACTATGAAGAAAATGAACTCTATCCCAGCTAAAACCAGCACAGCATTCTACTTTGCATACAGGACATTATTAAAAGGAAGTGACTATTCATGCAAATGAAATCATTGAGGAAATACAAATTGTTCTTGTCTCAAAATAAAGATCTCATATGGAGATTTTATTCAAGCAGGTACTCAAATATTTTTAGATGTAAATATTTAGTCGTGTGTGATCATACAGATGTGGGCTGAACAGTTTTCCACAGTTACTATTGTATTGCATGTCCGCCGTGTGGTTCTAATTTTGTTTAAGGTTGCTGTTCTTTTTTTCTAATTGGAAAAGACAGTCTTAGCAACCCCGAGTACTTGTGAGAGAGATGGACACACAAGGTGCAATGAGATGACTCTTGTCCCCCAAATGTTTCGTTTGATGATAGGGCAAGATGACTTCACCAAGAAGCTGCCACCATTGTTTGTGTAGGACAGTGTTGTAGAAGCTCTCAGTTTAAGTGTTTGCTCCATTCTCCCATCCCGAGATGGGGATACATAGGTGTAGTCTTTTTTGAGAACAGTGTCACAATAATAAAGGATGTGCGTTTGGGGAGTATTCCAAAAGTCACTCTGTAAAAATAGTACTTGGGTTTGGAAGTTCATGAGATGCAATGAGAAGGAAATGAAAATGACTCCTATAAAACTCAGCAGCTGAGTTTCCCTGAAATGTGCTCTCAAAGCTTATTATTCAAAAAAATGGGTGGCCTTAGGTAATTAACTTTGTACTTTATGCAAAGTATCCTCATATTTCTAAGCAGACTTTGTCTTGATGATATACTAAAAAACTAGTAATATTAGCAAATTCTAACAATGAATATATAACAGCATAATGTGTTTTCTTTTGCACCATAAAGCTATGGTCACTTAAACTGCACTATAAAATTCTAGGAGTCAAACTCATGCCAGTTCAGCTCTCTGAACATGCAGTAAGTAATGTAACATGCAATATGAGCAGCATTATAAAGAAATGTATTTTTGCAGATAGAATCATAGAATCGTTTAGGTTGGAAAGGACCTTTAAGATCATCAAGTCCAACCGTTAACCTAGCACTGCCAAGTCCACCACTAAACCATGTCCCTAAGCACCACATCTACACATCTTTTAAATACCTCCAGGGATGGTGACTCAACCACTTCCATGGGCAGCCTGTTCCAGTGCTTGTCAACCCTTCTGGTAAAAAAAACCTGAAAACCTAAAGCTTTTTAATTTATTTTTCCTAGGGAACGGCTCATTCAGATTGCTGT